>NW_003299115.1:37553-39820 GCF_000151645.1 Tuber melanosporum | reverse complement strand
ATCTTTCCGCTAACTAGAAACAGCCTAGCCAAGATGGGGATCGTTCTTTTTACATTACTGCTAGTACCACTAAAGTTTAGCAGTAAATCAGCCTAGGCCGACGAAGCCTAGTGGCAGATGAATGCAGATTCTTTGCAGGCTATTTATAATCTCTATTTTGGATCTCATCTTTGTATTATTACTGGACATTACCCATGAGAGTATGAGAATAGTTTGTTCAGATAGGAAAATACATCTCTGTTTTCCCATCATGGCTGCCTGGATTGCAAATCAAGCTGAGCCTATGACCCTACATGGAATAAGCAGTAAGTTGTACCTGAAGTGTGAGGTTCTGGGCAGGGAGCTTAGTGGAGATCCATGGCCTACATATATAATCTGTAACTAAATCTTATACGTGAAAACTACCTTTGAGTACTGGGGAATGGAAATGGTCAGTACTACAGAATAATTCAAGTGGATTGGAGTCAAAATAGACTGTAACATATTCTCCGGACTCTACTGTGTAGACTCTATAAACCTCCATAAACCAGACCTGTTGCATAATATTGACTTTGGCCAATTTAAATATATAATAGAATGGGTAGAAGGATTCCAGAAAATGCACAAATGGTAGCAGGCATTCTACGACATTAGGAAAGATGTTCCCTCTGATCCCAGATTCGGTGTACCAAAAAAGGCCTATCAGAAAGTCACATACTGGCAAGGAAAGGAAATGCGTAACCTCAGCAGATGCATTACAGCTATATTAGTGTCCGTATTATGAAACCTAGACAGCTGCTAGCACCTCCCTTTCAAATGTGTGTTGCAATGTGTTAGTGCACAGATTGATTTCAGTCTAATAGCCTAGTATCGGAGTCATATACCTAACACCATATCTTATATGGAAAATGATCTGTGGACATTTTATCAGATGAATGACATCTTTCTTGAGTTTTGTAAGTTAAAGGCTACTCACACCCAGGCAAGTCACCAGGATCATGAATTACAAGAACAGATAGTAGATCAACAAGCTAAAGTACTTCCCAGCATCTCTACCACCACCAAATATGGTCGACTAGTAGATGAAGAGAGATGCAAAAAAATAGATCCCAGGGTAGATTTGATCCAGCATGAGAACCACTTCAACTTTATCAAGATGCACTACCTGAGTCACTTTGTAGTTCATGTTCAACATTTTGTGTTCTTGGAGATATATTTCACTGATATTGGTAAACTGGCATATAAAGAACAGATTAAAGAAGACTACAGAAAATCAAATAAAAATAAAGCTATCCGACAGATCTTATCATGGCACGGCCGCTAGCTTGACCTGGGAATGAGATTGCTTACAATTGAGAAACTTGTTGGGACTAGTAATGAGGTAGAGATAGGGAATATGACTGGAGCGATGGAGATGTCTTCAAACTGCAGTGGACTATAGCGAGTTCTCAGATGCAGCAGGAATAGCGGCATGCTAACCAACCTTTATGAGGTCCTCGTGATCAGTTATTCTACAATAGTGGAGGAGAAAGTCTTTTAAATCAAGCAGATCCTAGCAGATGAGCAGTGTGTATTTACCAATTCTGCAGAATTGGGATTGTTTCCAGTGGAGTAAATTACCCAGTTTGAAATTCCAGTCCCAGACTTTCAATCAACGCAAGTCTTCCAAATCCACCAGGCTTACTGTATTAGAACAATGGCATTCTAGAAAAGCAGGTCCAAGAAACGATTTGGTATGGATCCAGGTTGGTGGAAAAGAATCATACAGGAATCTGCGAGTAAGGTGTGTAGTACAGTGGTTAGGGCTTTTCAAGATAAGAAACATCTGGAGTGGGGCGGATGGTGTCAGTAAGCTAGCATTTGCTCAAGTACTCAATCTGACGCATGGTTGGAGATTTCACAATACCAATGGACACATCCGAGTTTGTAGCTGTCCAGCAGCAGTGATATGTATATTGTCGATATTGGAGTCATGATTGGGCAGACGCATCTGATTACTGCTGGGGAGAGGCAATGGATAGTGAATCACAGGATTGATTTGCAAACATTTAATGAGATATATTAAATTCTTGTATATACTGGTATACTAATAACGATTATATAAGGATCATGATTATTCTACAACTAGCTAAGTAAATTGAAAATTGAAAACTGGTAGCAGAGAGGATATGTAGAGCCTGAAGTAATACTAGCAGTACTAACATCAAGAGTACAGATTGCAGCCAGACGGAATTTATTCCATCTGCTCAACTCGGTGCGATGTCGTGCTGATATTACCTAGTAGTAAC
>NW_003299115.1:34785-37041 GCF_000151645.1 Tuber melanosporum | reverse complement strand
CGACGCCTTCTCCACCTAGTGGAATCTCGTATCAATGCGCGAGCAAGGTCAGTACTACTGCGAACTCTAGTCAACACATACGAGTCCATACATCTCAATCCATCAAGGTGTCCTGGAGCCTTAGATCTTGGAGCATAATATACATCTCACTCATTAGTATGCTGGGTCTTCTATTTTTTCTTGCTTAATTCCCAGGCCAATGCAGCGTACTTTAAACTAAAACTAACCCCTTCTCACAGGTAGGGCTACAGTGGTAGCTGGATACTGTCCTTGGTGCTTCGGTTGACTATCTCATTACTACCATTACCTGTTTGCCTAGGTACTTAGCTGAACAAGGTGAGAGCAGCTTCTAACAGAGGTGCCATAACCTCCCACATCTCAGCCAAGTGTCCTTCTGGCAACGTGTTCTTGATCATGAGTAGGGCAGGGATGTACTCTAGAGGTATATGTTCTGGACACCCTTTTGACCTTTTCCTAACAACTCAAAGGGCACAGACCATAGCGAACAGTTTGCATTCAACAATGCTCTAGGACGAGTGTACCGAGTATCCACCAGTGCTGGTCAAGGTCCCTTTCTCAGATACTACCCAAGCTATACTGGCACCCTCAAATATTTTAGACCCATTAGTATAGACCTCTTCATCTGAGCTGCGAGAAAGTTTCTCATAATGTCTGTTGCGTCTGCCGGCCATTTCCTCTTTTCCCTTCCAGATTGTAATAGTTAGATGGTAGGAAAGTTCTTTGTCTGATATCCGCCAGTAGGCCACCATGCCTTTATTCTTCCAGTCACACTGAATTTGTCTGAACCAAGGGTGATCCTCACAGTATCAGTAATTGATAAATTGGCTGTAGCATCTCCATTGTAGGTATGTTTCCTGAATGGTGATAGGTGCAACCCCATACTCCGCTACTATGTTATTGTTAGCCAGCATCATTGGGGTTCAAAATAGGGAACAGAGGCAGTTGTTGACATGGATCAGAACTTACTCCATATATGACAGATAGTCAGTTACAAACTCAAGCCCATAGTAGACAGTCAGAATGTAGGCTGCTTGCACCAAGCAGTAAGTCTTCCATGTTTCCAACCCCCTCACTCTCCCAAACCTTCTTCCTAGAGTCCCAATCCTTCTCCTCACATTCAACTTCCTGTCTAATCACTAATCTATATGGGAAGAAAAGTTAAGAAATACATTGAACCTATACTCAGGAACCTGTAGGTTCCCAAATGAGAATACCATTTCCTATAACAACTCTATTGCTTCCCATATCCTATTTCCAAACCAAATCCACTACGTTTTTAATTTGTGAAACCCCATATGTCTTGCTCATACTACGTGGTCGCAGTCACATAACAGTTCTTCAGTATGATATCAGGTAGCATCATAAGAGTCTGCTGCAACTATGATGACTCCATCATCCATATAGGATGCTACAAGGTGTCTGACATCAGGGGAGTTGTCACGAACGTAGCTTGGCATGAAAGAGGCTTTCATGTGACACATGGTTATGAGTCACAGTTATGTTATTGTTTTACACATATGACTCATTCGGGTCATATGATTTGTTATGTATGAGATTTGTGATGCTTTTGCACATGGCTCAAATATGAGTTATGGGACGTGCACCTGGCAAGTATGCCTTTTGAGTGTGCCTTGTGGGCAAGCCTTACGCATATGATTTATGTTTTGCACATGACCTCGTTATGAGGTCATGGGTTTCGCACATATGACACAGTCGAGTCATATGACTTGTTTATTGCGTAATGATTGGTTTATGAGTTTTTGTACATGACCTTACTATGAGGTCATGGGTTTTGAGCATGGGATCACTTTGGTCACATGACTAATTTGTTATGATTTGGTTTCGCACATGTGATCACTTTAGGTCACATGACTATGGACGGGAAGAATACTATATAAGGTGGCCAATGCGGCCAAGGAAGATAGGTTCTTCACGTGTTGTTCTAGGTACTTTTCCTACTTATTACTTTAACGAATATAAAACACCTTTACGATCTTTATCTTTATTACAACATTATCATTACGCCAAGAAAGTTCTTCATGAAGATGAGTTAGAGAAAGCTTATGATAGGCGTTCCCGATAGAAGACAAAAGTCTTGTACTATCGGTAATGTAGGCAGAGGCCTAGAGCTATCGTAAGACGAAGAAAGAAGAATACAGAAAGGAGAAGTATCGTTCCCTATTGCCAAGAACTAACTATCCCAAGGGGGATCGTTACAGGAGTACTATATCTGTG
>NW_003299115.1:0-34635 GCF_000151645.1 Tuber melanosporum | reverse complement strand
CCTAGTTATGCAGCGATCCTTAATAGCCGGTAAGAGCTGCATATCTGTGGTGTGATTATATCAGCCATATATGCACTGAACAAGACACAGGAGAGTAGAGAATCTTGTGGGACCACTTCATTAACATGTTAAACTCTGGAGACACATCTATTAAATCTGAAAATACCGGAGTGGCATCCTATCTACCTCCAAACCCATTGATACAGGTTGGAGTGGCAACCTTGAGCTACTAAAAGGTCTTATAGCACGTTGATGGGGATATTATTGAATCTTCCCTCAACATCTATCAATAGGATAAGGCATTTGTATTCCTTATTGTGATGGAGGAATTCCTGCATAATGGCCATAACATCATAGACCTCGTATCTTCGGTGTAAACTAAACTGATTCTTACTAAGAACTAAACAAGGAGCTAACTGAAGCAACACCATCCTTTCTTCCATGTTAGCTGTAGTTGGGATTAGGTATATCATGTGCCAAGATTTGACACCATTGTACTTGGGCTGTTACCTTTGGTATAAACATTACCTTGGCCTGACACCAATATGGGATGTTGGGCTGCAGCCCATAATCAACAAGACATTACGGTATTGTCATATCCCTCTATCTCCGAAATGATAGAAAGGGATATACCATATTATTCTCACTGGGCCCTGTGTTGGAAGAAGACCTAGCGAGTGCCATACCCATCTCCTTAGCGCTATCCATGTTTACTGAATTTAGGGCCACTGGGCAGGATTACCTATGTTGAGCTGCAGCAAAAGCAAGTCACTAATGTTGGTATACATAGTGGCCATAGATCTATCAGGTCATTCCATTGAAGGTAGTGTACATCTTACCTCCAGTGTCTGTATCAAACGAAATATGTCAACGTCCTTGCTGTCAGCTAACTTGGTTATAATATAGTCACACTGAGCCCTTAACAAGTACGCTTGGTATACACATCTGGCAAGCCTGTAGTCCTCTGTCCGCTCCGCCATGCATTTAGAGTACCACTGTAGCCAAGCTACATCCAGCCTCATTCTCTCTAACTCCGGTATCCATCACCTGCACTGGCTTTTGCCAATAGAAGCTGGTAGAAACATGTCCACCATCCTGCACAATTCATCCCACAACTGCTCATCATTAATGTTTTACAGAATATTTAGCTCTTTCCTGACCTTTTCCCATACTGCCTTCTTCTATGGGGGCTTCTTTCTCATTCAATTATCAGGTGGGTCTATATAGAGCTAGATAGTTTCAACTACATGCTCATAACTGGAAATATTAGGGTATCTGTACTGCAAGTATCGCTAGCTGTACAGGCCGAGGTCGATCATGGATGTATCTCAGAAGGTTGGCCGGTTGGCAAGTGCCATGTTCAGGCGGTGGCATGTAAACCACTCCTTCAGGTATCTTCTGTAGTGCTCCTGCCTGGCAGTCTCTTCTCAAGGGTCCTAGTCTCAATATTTGACATTGAAGTTGCTAAATATGATATCCGGTTCACTAACATCTTTCAACACTGATTGATAGTTGGCCCCTGTGTGTGTAGGTGGGATATATACTCTTGCAATCATGATTATTTTACCTTTTTCCCAAAATCTAATTCTCGTACATGCATCTCCTTATCCAATAACATCAAACAACCTGTAAACATGTGAGTGTACAAATACTTCAACTACTGATCCAATAATAATAAAAAACAAATTCCAACCATTCACCTCTAATGGTACATGCTATCCTCCTGAATTAACCGGTAGTTCCAAATCAAAACAGCCATTTAGTAAAAGAAAACAAATCAAACACTAGGGTCTGATTCCTACTACTCTTCCCCACGTTCAATGCTATCACCATGAGACGCATTAAAAAGGAGCTTTATAGGATCCAAATCTGTCCAACAGGCTAGAGCCAATAAGGTTCTCTTCCTCATTTATTATCTCACAGGTATCATTACCTCTGGACTTACCTATAGGAAGAGGAGTACATATAAATACTGTAGTTGTTAAAATACCCTGAGTGAGTAAAGGAGAGGGGTGGAGATGCACTGGTTCCTTATTCTTGGCCTTTTCCAACTTTTTCCATGGGATAGCCTCTTCCATGTTACTGCTGATTTCTTTTTCCAACCTATAGGTCTACGAGCATCTAAAGCTCTAGTGCCTAGTCCGGCCTTTTTGCCATGACACTCTTTCTTGGGAGTTGATACGGTAGGGGGGGGGGGGTCAGCAGCCACTATGGTTGTTGATGCTGGAGGGAGGGTATGAGGGATCTCGTATCAACCTTAAGGGCCAGGTACCATTCATATCCGGTTAAATGATTGGCTTTATTACATAGCCAATACCATCTATGAGTATGATAGTAGGCTTCTCCCATGTGGCTGAAACTGTTATGGATATTGCATATATAATTCTGAGATAGGTGCTCTGGGTAGCAAAATTGACACTGGGAGGGGAGAATACAAGTTGCCTGAAAGCGGCCCACCTGTAAACACTTACTAAAAGCCTTAGCTGGGCAATTCTCAGTAAATACCCTAACATTTGTGGCTCCTCCAGAAAGGAAGATACTTCGTTTTTCAACTGCAGCCTTGGCTGCCTCGCTTTTTTCCACAACAAAATAGATGCTACAAGAAATGGTGTTGACTTGCCTCATGGTGTGGATAGATCCCATAACGCTGGGATGGGACAAAGTGATGATGCCAGAGTTGCCTAACTCTAATTTAATATGTAGGCCATTTGAGGCCTTTTCTCTAATCCACCCATTACCTTTACACACAAATCCAGGGCCAGTATCAGTAAGGGGAACACATGTAACCATAATTATAACCTTTTCCACATCACTCTGGAAGACAAATTCTGGGAGTGAAAGTTTTCTCGATAGTGCTAACAAGGCCTTATCTAGAGGGTCTCCCAGCTTGGTAGTGGAGTGTGCCACCTGGATGAGGAAAATATACCGAATCTCATTCCAGATGTCTATAATATGGACATATGGGAAACTCCTGCGGATTTTTGGCAAGTTCTACAGGCTGGTATTGATACGGAAATGGATGGACTAGATAGTCACACCCTCCTACAGGGCCACTTCCTTGTAGGTGGCTGTAAGGCGGAGAGAACCTGATAGACCTCAGAGTTGTTTAGGCCAACCAAGATTTGTTTCTGTAGATGGAGAATTTCTAGGAAGCCTCAGATTAAACTTGTTTTGTTTATGACTACTAAGAGCCAAGTAAAGTACATAAAGTAGAATAGAATCATAAGAACAATATTATATTGTTAAATCTGTTCTTCTCCATTGCTTGATAATGTCTAAAAGCTTGGAAGGCACTTCGATATTTATATTCCACTTCGGAGTTTTCTCGGACTGCATCCATACATTATATAAACTATGTTTTACTCCCATTATAACTTGCAATGTCAGGTATTCTGCAGAGGTGCGAATACCTGGAGACCTTAAAAACCACATACCCTCTTCAGTAATCACAGTATTTGCTAACTAGGAACTATACCATTTCCAATAGTAATTATCCGATCCTCACAGTCATTAGACTTATGGCCTAGTTCTCAAGTTGAACTGAGTTATTCCCAATTGTCTGTATTATTAATAAAATAATCAGTTTGATTTGCGGATTGTATCTGTAGAGGTACTTGCAATTTCAACCTTCCTATATCGCCTAACATTTAACCTCTATAGCTCCAGATCCAATTAATAAATATCCACCAGTTGACTTCCAACTATCTTGCAGGAAGCCATTCTACAGGATTCGCAGATAATCCCTCTGTCAACAACCCTTGGCTGCTCTAGGTAACAGGGTTTCAGTCATTGTTCTAGTGTTGAGAATTATTCTCACAACTACAACACATTCTTGGACCCAGCTGTAACATTCTATGAAGTCCATTGGCTTCTGTAGTAGTGTTTCTTGGAGTTCTAGACTCTTCTAGTTATTATAGGATGGGTGTGAATGTATTGACCTCTTGTAAAAATCCTTTAACATTTGATACTATATCTTTGTGCAAAAATATCCTATTACTTATAGCCTTTACCATAGTTGTCACAACTTTGAAGCCTCATAGCTCACAGAGCCATGAACAGATTTACTCTGTTCCAATTTCCAGACTTAGGTGAAAGTTCCCACTCGTATATCCTGCCAACTGGAGCCAGTGAAGCAATCCCCCTTTGGATACTTAGTTCATCGCGATGGGGAACGATACTTCTCTTCTTCTTCTCTTCTTCTTCTACTGTATGATAGCTCTCAGGTCTATGCCTACGTTATTGATAGTACAAGACTGTTGTCTGTTATCAGAAACACCTATAGTAAACTTTTTCTAACTTTATAATCGATAGAGTCTTCTTGTTATAAAAACTAAAAGAGCCATAATAATGATAAAGAGTGTCAAGATGTTTATATTCATAAAGACATATTTATAAGTAGGAAAAGTACTTAGAATTCAATCTAGTTTTATTTAAACTCGTACCGCCAATACTGGCATATGATGAACTACTGCTAGTACATGGATACTGTTAACTGGTATACTACTAACTCCAAGCTAACCAGGTCTACTACCCCACATCTACCATCCCCAAGTAATGCCCTCATGGAAACTAATTAAAAAACCATTAAACAACACAGAGCCCTCCCCAGTCTAGGTCCATAGCCCCTCTTGTATGAAGCCAAACAGCACGAAGTGTTGCTGAAGCTAAACAGAAGATCAACCCAACCAGGTTCCTCGCCTGAAAACATAAAACACAACCAACTAGGCTAAATACTGTCCCACAATCTATAACCACCACAGAAGAAAACTAAGAAACAAAGTAAACCTAGAGACGACACAATAGCAGGGAGGAGTTGACTGACATGTCTACCTCTCATGCCTACATGCTAGGCCATTGACTCTATAAACCCACTGTGGTAGTTGCCTCTACAGAGCGTACTAGTGAAGAGGTCCTGTACATGCTGCCAGTTTACCAAACCAAAACCCAGAAATAAATAAAATACATAGAGGTGGTAACAGACCAATTCACAGCCATTGGGACCTATCTCACACCCCTGGTGCTATGTCCCCTCCTGCTATACCTGTAGCCAAATTAAAAAAACCAAACAAACACCATAAAACTCAGCATGCAAGACACAAATAAGTCCAAAGGAGTGGTTCCAACTTACTCTCAGCAGAGCTGGCCATCAACCCGCCAGTTTTCCAGGGAGCTTTGCAGCACTCATCAGCTGCACCTTAACTACACAGCAGGCCAGAAATACTAAATTAGAGAATACCAACCTGATGCAGGTCCAACCGGTGCTCGCAGGTGCCTCTTCCATCCCAATCAGCACCCCCAAGCCCCACACATTAGACACCACGGAACCTACCCAGCCCTCTAAGCCACTCAGACAGATCAGCAATCCAACAGCCATAAGACAACCTATACCAGACCCTATCGGGCAGCCACTGATCTTGACCGGACCAACGGAGCCCCATTCCCTGACCACAAACAGAAGAGGGGAACCTAACAGCCATAGCCAAGAGCCATCAATGAGGCAGAACCAATACTCGAAGGCACTAGCACTAGCCACATCATTCAGCCCAGCTGAACTAAAGTCCAATCAAGCTGGGAAAGGTCAGCCAGAGCTGTCTGAGGACAGCTCTACAAGTCGGGCAAAGGCACAGTCCAAAAAGTGGACAAGAGGCACCTCCAACCGACACGACAGGAAGGGGAAGGATGAACAAACAGAAGTAAACAATGGGAATATAGGCTCCACTTGCAATGGGTGAAGCCACCAACTACAATCCACAACTGAACTATCCTAACATATAGGCAATATGAATGTTTAGCAGCTAATTAGTCCATACCACTGCAGGCAATTAAGCACAACGACACCAGGGAGTAAAGTCTTTCAGGGTCAAAGCCATGTCCACCGAAGTATGGAGGAGACTAGTGACTGAAATGCTATGAATACTACAAGAACAAAACTACAAGGGAATAGCAATAAATAACATCCTAGGATTTTGATCATAGAAATATGCAGTAATGGGAAGGGGCTAGGGGGGTACCACCCTGTTATCTGAGGAATGATACTACTGGTACTATGAGTTGAAACATGGGATGGTCATCAAGTGACACTGTAGGCATTTTGTATCATAAGAACTAAGGATACTGTTAAAGCCCAAGAAGAAACATGAGCTGGCCCAAAGACCAACAAGGGTGATTCCCCCAAATGCAATGTTTAATTCCTCCAATCCAACATGAAACCTAAGAGTAGCTGATAGATAAGAAGCCGTAGATGTATTATTGAAAGGGGCTTATAAGTGACTGTGATGAAGAGCTCAAAGTGACAGCTTCATGAGATAACTAGCAGGCGACAAAATGGTGCAAACAAGTAATCTGTAAGATAACCATCAACACAGACTGACGCAACACCAAGTACACCAAGAACCACTGAGTTAACTAAGATATCTCTACTAGAATCCAAAGCAAAGAAGACTATCATGGACATGAAAGGAACTCTAATAAGTCAGAGTAAAAGCAAGGACGAGAAAAGTACTTAAAAATTAATCTAACTTTATTTAAACTTGTATCACTAGCACTGGCATACAATGAGCCCTAACCGCCACAGGGATACTGCAAACTGGTATACTACTAACTACAGGCTAACTAAGTCTATGGTTCCACACCTGCCATCCCCGAGTCATATGAGAACTAATTACAAGACTATCAAACAACCCAGTGCCCTCCCTGGTCCAAGTCCGCAGCCTCTTTGGTATAAGCCAACCAGCACTAAGTGTGGCTGAAGCTGAACATAAGACCAACCTGACCAAGTTCCTTATCCAAAACATAAAAAACCACTACCTCCCAGTCTGAATACCATCCTGCAAAACCTCCACCACAGTAGAAAGCCAACAAACAAATCATTCTAATATACAAGTCACAGAATGGCAGAGAGGAGGTAATCAACATGTCCACCTCTTGCGCCTGCATGTCAGGTTGTCGACCCTATAAACCCACTATGCCACCTCTCTCCGCAGAGTATATGGGTAAGAAGGACCGGTACCTGCTGCTTGTTCCCCAAATGAAACATATAAACAAATAAAATACATACAGGTAGTGGCAGACTAAAATGGCCAGTGGGTCCTATCTCCTGCCATTAGTATCTTGCCTCTGGCCACTATAGCAGTAGCCAGACCCAAGAAACCAAATAAACTCTACAAAAGCCAGCACGTAAGACCTAAACAAGTCCATCCAGATGGTCACAATCTACTATTCACACAGGTGGCCGTCAGCCTAACCTGTCTATCAGGGAGCTTTGCAGTACTCAGTAGCTTTATCTGACCTTTCAAGCTGAGCCAGAAACACTTAATTAGACTCTGAGGGTCTAACCTGATGCGAGTCCACAGGTACTTGCAGGTGCATCTCCCCCTCCAAACAGCCTCTCCCAAGCTTCACACATGAGATGCCACAGGACCCTTCTACACCTTTCAGCCCTACAGACAGATCGACTATCTGACAGCCACAGGACAGCCTATACCTAACTCCATCAAGTAGCTACTGAGCTTAGCCACACCAACAGAACTCCATCTACCAGTACTGTGTAGCCCAGCCCAGTGGGACCCACCAGCCATACCTAGGTGCCACAAAGGAGGCAGCACCAATACCGGAAGGTACCAGTACCAGCCACACCATGCAGTTCAGCCGAACCGAAGTCCGACTGAGTCGGGAAAAAGTAAGTAGAGCCTGCCGAGGCTAGTCCCACAGGTCCAGCAAAAGATACAGACCAAATACAGGGCAAGAGGCACACCAAACCGACACAAATGGAAGGGGTAGGGCGAAAGAACAGAAGCAGACCAATGGAAAGTAGGCCCTACTTGCAATAGGTGAAGCTACCAACCACAATCCACAACCGAACTACCCTAATATACAGACAATATGAGTGCCTGGCAGCCAATCATCCCACCCCACCCCAGGCAACTACAGGAGCCATACCAGTGAGTAAGATTATCTAGGATCAAAGCCATCCCCACCAAAGTGAGAAGCAGATGCCTGACAGAACTACGATGAAGCCGTAATGACAAAAGCTCTAAGTAAATAGTAATAAAGAAGATTGCAGGTTTTTAATCCTAGAGATGAAAATGAAAGAGGAGGGCCGCAAGGTACCCTCCCTGGAGAATTGATGCAGTCGGTATAGCAAGTTCGCACTTGAGAAGGTTATCAGTCTATTCCAAGCACATTTTGTATCATGAGTACAAAGAACTCCATTAAAGCCTAACGAGAAATATGAGCAGGCTCAAAGAATGATGCAAGTGATCCCTCCAAATACAATATTTTATCGATCCCATTGAATGTGAAACCTGCAAGTAGATGATAGATAGGAAGTCATAGTCTTTTCACCAAAAGTAGCTCATAAGCAACCATGATGAAAAGCTCAAAGTACCAGTATCATGAGATAACTAGCAGGAGACGAAAGAGTGCACACATATAATCTGCAACGCAACCACCAACACAGATGAAGTCAACACTAAGAACCCCAGCAACAACTGAGAGAACTCAGATATCTCCTCCAGAATCCGAGGCATCAAAGACAATCGGGGTGTGAAAAGAACGCTATTGAGGCAGAGTGAAGGGAAGGACATGGGAAGTACTTAGAAGTTAATCTAATTTTATTTTAACTCGTACTGCCAATACTAGAAAACGACAAGCCCTGGGGCTGGGTTCCTAGGTTAGTACAACTCAGATACTACTAACTACAAACTAATCAAATTTCTGATTCTGTACCTCAAACATGCCCATGCTATGCCCAATAGGAACACTAAATACAAAAACCATTAAAGGTAAAGAAAGTCCTACTTATCTCAGCCTACTCGTCAGCCAAGTTACTCCTACAAAATACAAAGGTTCACTCCCCCCACCCTGAATCTGATACTGCGATAACCTCCTCCACCATAGAAATAGACATGAGTGCCCCCACCCAATAATCCCGAGATGCCACTCCCAACTACCATGCAACCTATCCGCTATTACAAAGTAAAAGAAATATGCAAAATCCAAGTACTTAGACCTGAGAGAAACTCAATTTACAGACTGAGTGCTTTTTACCTGAGGGGGTACAAATCATCATAGAGAATCCGAGGGGGCGCCATGGTAGCAGCACAACCTAAAAACCTCAGCAGAAGCAGCTGGCATAATATAGTCTCTGAGCCATGGATACATGGCTGAATATATTGAAGAACACAAGGCCTCCTCCAACTTTCCAGCTTCCTCCACAGGGGGTGAACCCACCGTGGATTCCATAGTCTCGCGAACATGTGAAGGCGATGACCCTTTCAAGTTGGGAACAAGTAGTACTGGTGAGCTCTGGTCTTGCTTGACCCAGCACCTCTTGTTTCTCTTTCTCTTCCGACTCTCGAGCACAGGTCAAGTAACAGGAGAGAACGGGTCACACTCATTACCACCCACCACCACAGGGGGAATACTACTACAAGCATTATCCGGACCAGCTATGGGCTCAGCTACAGAAGACTCAGGCATCCTTTTCCCCAAAGGGGGTGATATCCTCTCAGCTGGTATCATCATACTAGGATCTACCCTATCCACATTAGGAGTAAGAGCTTTAACAGGACTCAACAAATCAGGAACTGGTCCTCCCCTATCACTACTCACAACCACAGCTGCAGGAGAGGTAGAGATAACTGTCAGCGCAAGATTTCCTGGAGGAAGCTCCTCCACCTAATACTGAGAATTCTCAAAGTCTAACCAACTGCCCCCCAACTGACACTACAGTAGTACTCGAAGTGGCCAAGGGAACTGGCGAAAACCAGATAACAGTAGGAGCTTTGGCCACTAACATGATAAGATAACCATGATTAATAGTGCATTTACTCACAAGGTCGGCAGACAAGGTAGATATCTCATTCACAGCATGCTGGAATCACTGAGAAAGAAGTAAGATGTGATGCTAAAAGCGAGAGACTTTAGCCTCCATGGCGAAGTGCTGTTCACCAGCATGAGATACAACCAGCAACAAATGTAAGGTAGATGTCACGAATGTGGCTTAACATGAAAAAGGTTTTCACGTGACACATGGTTATGAGTCACAGGTATGTTATTGTTTTGTGCATATGACCTATTCAGGTTATATGATTTGTTATGTGTGGGATTTGTGATGCTTTCGCACATGGCTCAAGTATGAGTCATGGGACGTGCGCCTGACGAGTATGCCTTGCAAGTGTGCCTTGTGGGTAAGCCTTGCACATATGATTAATGTTTCACACATGAACTCATTATGAGGTCATGGGTTTCGCGCATATGACTCAGTCAAGTCATATGACTTGTTTATTGTGTTATGATTGGTTTATGAGTTTTGTACATGACCTCGCTATGAGGTCATGGGTTTTGTGCATGTGATCACTTTGGTTACATGACCAGTTTGTTATGATTTGGTTTTGCACATGTGACCACTTTAGGTCACATAACTAAGGGCGGGGAGAATACTACATAAGGAGGTCGATGTGGCTGAGGAAGAAAGGTTCTTCACGCTTTGTTCTAAGTACTTTTCCTCATCCTTGCCATTGCTTCACCTCGAGTATTTCTTTCGCCATCATGATGGGCCCTGATGCCTAGGATTCTGGGGGAGATATCTGAGTTCGCTCAGTAGTTCCTGGGGTCTTTGGTGTGGAGGTCGGTTAAATGTTATGTGGCGGTGTAACGATCCCTCTCTTGATAGTTAGTTCTTGGCGACGGGGAACGATACTTCTCTTTCTGTCTTCTTCTTTCTTTGTCTTATGATAGCTCTAAGCCTCTGCCTACATTACAAATAGTACAAGACCTTTGTCTTCTATCGAGAACGCCTATTGTAAGCTTTCTCTAACCCGTCTTCGTGAAGGACTTTTCTTGGCGTAACAATAACAGTGCAATAAAGATAAAGATCGTAAAGATGTTTTATATTTGTTAAAGTAATAAGTAGGAAAAGTACTTAGAACAAAGCATGAAGAATCTATCTTCCTCGGCCACCTCGGCCTCCTTATATAGTATTCTTCCCACTCGGAGTCATATGACCTAAAATGGTCACATGTGCGAAACCAAATCATAACAAACTAGTCATGTGACTAAAGTGATCACATGCTCAAAACCCATGACCTCATAGCGAGGTTATGTACAAAAACTCATAAACTAATCATAACGCAATAAACAAGTCATATGACTCGACTGAGTCATATGCATGAAACCCATGACTCATACTTGAGCCATGTGCGAAAGCATCACAAATCCCCCATATAACAAATCCTATAACCCGAATGAGTTATATGCGTAAAACAACAACATACCTGTGACTCATAACCACGTATCACGTGAAAGCCTTTTCCATGCCAAGCCACGTTCGTGATAGGCGGACTACTTGTTTGCTTCTCGTTTCGTCGCCTGATGGTTTCTCACGAGGCTGTTACTTCGAGCACTTCACCATGGTCGCTTACGAGCCCCTTTTGGTAAAATGTCTACGGCTTCCTGTCTATTGTCTACTCGCAGGTTTCGTGTTCAATTGGGGGGATTGGACATTGTGTTTGGGGGAATCACCCGTGTCGTTCTTTGGGCCAGCTCATGTCTTTTGTTGGGTTTTAACCGAGTTCTTAGTTCTTGAAATACAAAACGCCCTTGGGGTAGACTGATGACCTTCCCAAGTATCAACTCGTCGTACTGGCCGCATCATTCCTCAGGTGGCAGGGCAGTACCTGCTCAGCCCCTCCTCGTTACTACATGTTTCTACGGTAGGAATCCTACGATGTTCTTTATCACCGTTCCCTTGGAGTTTCTGTCCTTGCGGCATATACGGTGGTTCAGCCAGGTGTCTCCTCCTCGCTACGGTGGAGAGGGCTTTGACCCTGAAAATCTTACCCCCTGGTTTGGTCTTGTTCCTACCTGGGGTGGTGTGGGACGATTGGCTGCCAGACACTCGTATTGTCTGTGCATTTGGGTGGTTCAGTTGTGGTCTGTGGTTGGCGGCTTCACCCATTGCAAGTGGGGCCTACCTTCTGTTTGTCTACTTCTGTTCGCTCGCCCTCCCCCTTCTTGTCGCATCAGTTGGGGATTCCTCTTGCCCGTCGTTCAGTCCATACCTGTTGCCGGACCTCTGTTGCTGGCTTTCGCTGGCTCTGCTTACTCTTTCCTAGCTCAGTTGGATTTCGGTTCCGCTGGGTTGGATGGTGTGGCTGGTGCTAATGCATTCGAGTGTTGGTGCTGCCTTCTTTGTGGCTCCTGGCTGTGGCTGGTGGGCCCCCTCGGCTGTATGGTGCTGAGGGTTGGGGCTCTGTTCATGTGTCCAAGATCAGTGGCTGCCTGATGGGACTGGGTATACGCTTTCCTGTGGCTGTTGGATGGTTGATCTGTCTGAGGGGCTGAGGGGGCTGGATGGACTCTGTGGCGCCTGGTGTGTGGGGCTTGGTGGGGGCCGATTGGGGTAGGAGAGGCACCTGTGAGCACCGATTGGGCATGCATCAGGTTGGACGATGTCTAATTAAGTGTTTCCGGCCTGATGGGGCTGTTGGGTGATGCTGCTGAGTGCTGCAAAGCTCTTCGATGACCCGGACGGTTGATGGCCACCTGTGCAGATAGTGGGTTGCGACCACCTTGTTGGACTTGTTTGGATTCTGTGTGCTGGGCTTTGTGGGGTTTGTTTGGTTTGTTTGGTTTGGCAATGGGCATGGCTGGCGGGGGCAGGACACCACGGGTGGGAGATAGGCCCCACTGGCAGTAAGGTCTGTCACAACCTCTATGTATTTCTTTTGTTTATGTGTTTGTTTTGGGGGACAGGCAGCAGGTACAGGTCCTCCTCACCATTATGCTCTTCGGAGGCACTTGGCAAAGTGGGTTCATAGGGTCGACGGCCGGACATGCAGATACGAGAGGTGCACATGTTGGTCACCTCCTCTCTGCCATTGTGTCGCCTGTAGTTTATGTTTATTTAAAGGGTTTTGTTGGTTTTCTACTGTGGTGGAGGTTTGCAGGACAGTATTCGGACTGGGTGATAGTGATTTTATATTTTGTTGGACGAGGAATCTGGTTGGGTTGGTCTCTTGCTCGGCTTCATCTATGCTTGGTACTGGTTGGCTTCATACCTGAGGGGCTACGGACTTGGACCGGAGCGAGCACTGGGTTGTTTGATAGTCTTGTAATTAGTTCTCGTGTGGGCATGACTCGGGGATGGCAGGTGTGGGGCCGTAGACTTAGTTAGCTTAGAATTAGTGGTATACCGGTGAGCGGTATCCCTGTGCTGGCGGGGGCTCATCGTATGCCAGTGTTGGCGGTACGAGTTTAAATAAAATTAGATTGACTTCTAAGGACTTTTCCTACTTATTACTTTAACAAATATAAAACATCTTTATGATCTTTATCTTTATTGCAATGTTATTGTTACGCCAAGAAAAGTCCTTCACAAAGACGAGTTAGAGAAAGCTTACGATAGGTGTTCCCAATAGAAGACAAAGGTCTTGTACTATTGGTAACGTAGGCAAAGGCCTATAGCTATCCTAAGACAATGAAAGCAGAAGACAGGAAGAGAAGTATCGTTCCCCATCGCCAAGAACTAACTATCTAAAGAAGGATCATTACATTACAAAGCGTCACCTAAGTGCGACGCCAAACGATACAAGATGACATCCTTCAATCCAGACAGCGAAGGAGATATTGACATCGACGATTAAAACCTTAACCTAGGAGGATTCAGCGATGCCTTAGATCATGTCTCAGCAGAGCCCTCGAGAGCAGCAAGCCCAGTAACTCCAGAGAAAGGATCACCAGTCGATAGCTCTCGTGCAGGAACTCCACGACCTGAGAGAATATCGGGATCTGCAGTAGCTCGGCCACCGGCCCTAGCCGCTCTGGCACCAGGAACCAGCATACTTGGAATGACTGAAAATCAGTTTCAGGCATTTCTTGCAGCGACACGAAATATAGAGCAAGGAAATGTCCAAAGACCGAAAGCAAAGGAGTCCGACACATACAAAGGAGCTGAAGACTAGCTACGAATATTCTGAGGGCAATGCGCAGGATATTTTGCTGTTAAAGATATGGAGATCAACATGATGAGATCAAGATTCCATATGTGGAATCTCTGCTCAGAGGACTCACGGGACAATGGATCATGCCTTTCCAAGATGGAAGGAAGCAGAGGGAATGGGTCAAATACGAAGAGTTCAAGGAGACACTCTTTCAAACAATTCGGAGATCCCAACGCCAAAGAAACAGCAAGACGAAAGCCAGAAAAACTCCAACAAGGAAAACAAACATTCTCGGCATACTGGAATAAATGCCGACTATGGGAATAAGAGACTGAGTTTGATGATGCTACTCTCTATATCATCCTACTGAGAAACTGCAGTGAGAGACTCCGAGAGGCATGGGGAATCTCTGACCTCCACTATACGACAGCCGAATGATTTGCAAGATGGGCAATCGATAAAGAAAGCAAATTAAACATGGTTCAAAGCAGCTCGGAAAATACTATAGCGCACAGGGTTGTCCAATCATCCAGGAATGTGGATGGGACCTTCAAACCGCAAGCACCTTGAGGAGAAATTCGAGCATTACCACCAGGTGAGCCAATGGAGTTAGACAAATCACGAGCAGGACCTCCTCTGAACCTGTTTAAGGAAGAATACGCTAGAAGAATGAACGGGAAACTCTGTCTAAAGTGCGGAAAAGCATGACATCGCATACGAGAATGCACAAGCAGACCCAACAACAGATGCCAAGGAAACAGAGCTGCTGGAAATAATCGTCTCCAAAATCAAAAAAGGAGTAACATCCGCGAAATGACAGCAGAAGATTCACCGGCGGAAAACGATGAGGGTCCCCAGTAAACGGTGGTCTGGGAGACCCAAGATGTGGACCTGGAAAACCCATCAAGTTAGCGAACTACTACACGGCACTATACACGCAAAGAGGAAAAGAAGATGGAGATCATGTGATGATCAAAACGAAGATATACAATGAAGAAAACAAAGAAACAACAACATATGCAATGCTCGACTCTGGGGCCACCGAAGACTTCATCGACAAAGAAATATGCAACAAATACGGCCTCCACACCAAACAAGCGAAGAAAGTGAGACAAGTCTAATTAGCGGACGGAAAGCCAAGTGCTATGGGTCTTATAACCCATACGGCGACAGTACCCATAGACATTGACAGCCATAGGGAAATGGCAACCATTCAAGTAGCAGATCTAAAAAATGATGAGATAGTCCAAGGGATGCCATGGTTACCGAAGCATAATCCGACGATCGATTAGAATGAGAACAAGATGACCTTTACAAGCGAACTATGTGCGACACGATGTCTCAACAGTTCGTCTGTGGTCTACTCGACACCGATATGAGAAGCGGAAGAAGAACCTTTGCATGCAAAGTTGACCGAGATGCGGCAAGATAAGAGAGTCCTGATATAAAGGCTAGACCAAGAGGCAAGAGTGCCTACCAAGGGTTCCGAAGGGGCAGCAGGACACGACCTATATGCCAGCGAAGGAATCCAGATACCTACCAACAGGCAGGCAACGATAGCGATGGAAATAGCCATTGGACTCCCAGAAGGCACCTATGGACGAATAGCACTCCGTAGTGGTCTAGCAGTCAAACATCGGCTCATGACCATGGCAGGGGTGATCGGCGTTGACTATACAGGTGAAATCAAAGTGGTCCTGGCCAACCTAACTTAAGAGGACTACCAAGTCCAGAAATGCGATCGAATCGCACAGTTGATAATCAAAAAAATCAACAAAGAGGATCTGCATGAAGTAGATCAACGGGAAGAAACTACAAGAGGAAACAAGGGATTTGGAAGTATAGACCAAAACCAGCTCAATACAACAAGAAGAATTGAGATCAAAGAGATCACAGCACAAGCCTTTGGACGTTACTATCGAAGAGGAGATACAACAGGAATTCTCAAATGGACATATAAAGACGAAAAAGCAGTTCTAGCAAAAATCATCATCAGCACAGAGCTAGCAATCCAGGACAAGAAATACCAAAGCAAAAAGGGATGGAAAGAATTGGTTCCAAAAGAATATCACCAATTCACAAATCTATTCCCGGAAGAGGAAGCTACGGAGCTACCACCTCGAAGACCAGGAATCGATCACGAAATACAGCTGGACAAAGATGAAAAAACAGGAAAGACAAAAGAGATTCCCTACAAGAAGTTATACCCCATAGGAGAAGCCGAGCTCGAAGAACTTAGGAAGTACATCGAGTAAAACCTAAAGCGAGGATGGATCAGAGACTGTTTCACGTCAGGAAGATCCCCAATACTATTCGTCAAAAAGAAAGACGGAAAAATGAGACTCTGCGTGGACTACAGAGCCCTCAATTCGGTTACCAAGAAAGACCGATATCCACTACCCTTGATTGGAGAAGCACTGGACACACTGCGGTCAGCGAAATACTTCACCAAACTCGACATCAAGGACGCATACCGCAAGATACGCATCAAGGCAGGAGACGAATGGAAGACTACATTCGCCATAAGATATGGAATGCAGGAATACTTGGTTATGTCATTCGTGCTAACTAACGCACCGGCTTTATTCCACAGATGGATCAACAAAGTACTTAATAAGTACCTCGACATATGTTGCATTGTATACTTGAACAATGTACTCATATACTCGGAAAATATACAACAACACCAAATATACAACAACACCAAAAAGATATCAGCAATATCATGGCCCCAATACAAGGATCAGGAATGAAGATCAAACCAACAAAACGCGAATTCCATAAGGAAGAAACAGACTACCTCGAATTTATCATCAATAGAAGTGGGGTCAAGGTTGACCTTGTCAAAACAGCAGCCATATGGGATTAGGCCAAACCAAACAACAAGATAGACGTTCAATGCTTTATGGGATTCTGCAACTTTTATCGAAGGTTCAAAGAAGGATTTAGCAGGCTTGCAAAACCACTCTATAACCTAACAAAGAAAGACAAGAGATGGGAATGGGGAGAAACTGAACAAAAAGCATATGATGCAATACGAACGCATCTAACATCGGCACCCATCCTGGTTCATTTCAACCCAAACCGAAGGACAATGATCAAAACGGATGCCTCAAAATATGTATGCTCAGGCATACTATTACAACAATGCGATGATGGAAAATTGAGGCCAGTGTCTTACCGATCCAAGACAATGACCCCCGCAGAGTGCAACTACGTTGTTGCAAACAAAAGAACTATTAGCGATAGTTCAAGCATTAAAAGAATGGAGGAGATACGTTTTGAACAACGACCATCCAGTCCGAGTTCTAACCGACCACAAGAACCTTGTCCCGTTCATGACTACGAAAGAACTGAACGACTGCCAGATAAGATGGATGGAACACCTCAGCAAATACAACTTCAAAATCGAATACCGACCAGGCAAAGATAGCGGAAAGCTAGATGCTCTTACAAGGATTGCAAGTGACAAACCACAAACAAAAGAAGACAAAAGAATCAAACAAAAAACACAAACCCTATTATGAAAAACATACTTCGAGGCAATGGAGGTTATCCAATTCACATCAATGGAGGAAAGAGGAATTGAGAACGCAAACGAGAAAGACAAAACAATTCAGGCAATAAGAGAAGTCTTGGAGGAAGGGAAAAAAGAAATGAAAGGAATTGCTCTGGGTTTATGCCAATGGGAGGACGGAAATATGTGGTACGACAGAAAACAAGGGATCTCGGAAGAAGAGGGGATAAGGACAGACATCATACGACAACACCATGATATCCGAATGGCAGGACATGGGGGAATGGCTAAAACCACGGAATTTATCATGAGGTCATTCTATTAGCCAGGACTGTGTAAAGATGTCAAATGATATGTCAAAAACTGCGACATATACCAAAGGACGAAAATGGCTAAACATGCACCATATGGATTACTAAAATCAAACAAAGTTCCCGAATAACCATGGGAAACAATTACTATGGATTTCATCATGTACCTACCGACATCGGAAAATTGAGATAGCAGCCTAGTCGTGGTGGATCGTCTGACCAAAATGAGTCATTTCATTCCGGTTAGAAAAGACAACAACACGAGGGATTTTATACAAACATTCTTCCGAGAGGTCTTTCAACTTCACGGCCTTCCTAAGACTATCATTACCGACCTAGGAATACTATTCACATCGGGACTATGGAAGAAAGTAACCGGAGAAATGGAAATACAAAAACAGAATAAGCACAGCCTTCCACCAACAAACGGATGGACAAATGGAACGGGTAAATGCAATACTCGAACAATATTTAAGGGCCTACGTCAATTATCAACAAGATGATTGGTACAAGCTGTTATCTATGGCCGAATTCGCATACAACAATGGAAAGCAAGAAACAATCGGCACGACACCCTTCTTTGCAAATTACGGAAAACATCCACAAAGTCAGGTCACATATCATACGAGTAATGATGTGATACTGGACAAAACCGATATGGGGAAACTACACGAAACATTACAATACGAAATGAGTCAAGCACAATAACAACAGAAGGAACAATACGATAAGCACCGAAGACCAGATCCGAACATACAACCAGGAGATATGGTATGGCTAATACCATGCAATATCCATCCAACGTGACAATCAACGAAATTGAACTACAAGAAAATAGGACCATTCCGGATACTGGAAAAAGTGGGCAGTCGAGCTTATAAACTCGACCTCCCCCCCTCAATGCGAATACACAATACATTCCACATCTCACTACTCAAATTACACAACGATAATAAGTTTCCTTCACAATCACTTATTCCTCCCCCTCCGAAGGAACTTGACAGAGAACCACAATATGAGCTCGACAAAATAGTCGATTCCCGCTTCTTCCACGGTCACCTCCAATACCGAGCTAAGTGTACAGGATATTCTCACGAAGACGATAAAACTTGGTACTTCACACACAACTTCGAAAATGCACAAGATGCTATCACAACCTTCCACCAGCGATACCCAGGCAAGCCCGGCCCAGGTGACGATCACGCTCAACCAAGACAAAGGCGAGGGAAAGGCTCCCACGCCGTCATAACAACACGAAGGCTGGGGCGATAGCCCCCGCCAAACCATACCCACTAGCCACGAATACTCATTCATGGGGCCAACCGACGAAGAACTTAAGGAAAGGGAACAACAAGCGGAGCATAACGCCATGTCATGGACGGTATACTGCGATGACGGTTGCCAAGCACACTTTGGCGACAAAGAAGGCTCGGGATGGTTCACGAGAGAATGTCGAAAGCGTGGCCCATGCCTAGACCACGTTCTGAAGCATTGGCAACAATGCTTCAGAAATGGGTGCAGAATGTATAGGGCACAGAAAATATCTGCGGGATTCTACCCGCAGAAGGATGGAAGCAGGAAAGAGTTGGAAGGAGAGGATGCCAGAAAGGCATGGGCCACAAGGACGCGGTTCAGGGAGGTAGGGGCCCAAAACTCCTCAGCAGACACAGAACCAGACGTCAGGAGGCTACACAGGCAGATCCGGGGACCCCGTGAACAACTTAGCCAGGCCGTGCCCACAATTTCGGAAAACGATAAAACGATCATGGAGCTAAGACAGCTGAACGATAATCAGCGGCACACGATCAAGATGGCAAATCTGACTCTAGAATCAGTAAGGGTCAGGTGGAGGATGGCAGATGAAAAGTTCCACATGCTGAGAAGGACTGTGCGCTCAGCAGGATGTGAACTATTGAAACTGGGAGAAAAAGCCTTATGGGACTCAGGCTTAGGAGGGGAGCTAATATCATGAACATGGCTTAGCATGAAAAAGGATTTCACATGTCACATGGTTATGAGTCACAGGTTTGTTATTGTTTTGCGCATATGACCAATTCGGGTTATATGATTTGTTATGTGTGGGATTTGTGATGCTTTCGCACATGGCTCAAGCATGAGTCATGGGACGTGCACCTGACGAGTATGCCTTGCGAGTGTACCTTGTGGGTAAGCCTTGCGCATATGATTTATGTTTCATACATGACCTTATTATGAGGTCATGGGTTTCGCGCATATGACTCAGTCAAGTCATATGACTTGTTTAGCGCATTATGATTGGTTTATGAGTTTTTGTACATGATCTCGCTATGAGGTCATGGGTTTTGAGCATGGGATCACTTTGGTCACATGACTAGTTTGTTATGATTTGGTTTCGCATATGTGACCACTTTAGGTCACATGACTAAGGGCGGGGAGAATACTATATAAGGAGGTCGATACAGCTGAGGAAGATAGGTTCTTCATGCTTTGATCTAAGTACTTTTCCTACTTATGACTTTAACAAATATAAAACATCTTTACGATCTTTATCTTTATTGCAACGTTATTGTTATGCCAAGAAAAGTCCTTCACGAAGACGAGTTAGAGAAAGCTTATGATAGGTGTTCCCAATAGAAGACAAAGGTCTTGTGCTATTGGTAACCTAGGCAGAGGCCTATAGCTATCATAAGACAAAGAAAGCAGAAGACAGAAAGAGAAGTATCATTCCCCGTCGCAAAGAACTAACTATCTAGAGAAGGATCGTTACAGTAGACCTGGTGGAGGAGGTGGAAGATCACTTAGCCATTGTGATCATGCAGAGATGATGTAAATGAACAAACATGAAGATAGCTAGAAGGAAGCAAGAACTTCCAGCAATCGTAGCAATGGATAACAGTAAAGCCCCCAAATGGTGTTCTAAGTTAAACACTTGAAGCCTCTCATGAGACAGAAATCAAGAGCTCTGATACGTCATTACCCAACCTTCATGTTACAACACAGGGTGAAAGAAGGATGAGGAAAGTATTTAGAACAAAGTGTAAAGAGCCTAGCCAACTTGGCAGTACCAGCCTCGCTATATAGTGCTCTTCTTGCCCCTAGTCATGTTACTCCAAGTGGTCAAATGTGTAGAACCAAATCATAACAAACTTGTCATATGATTAAAGTAGTCACCTGTACAAAACAAATGACCTTATAACAAGGGCATTTGCAAAAACTTATAAACCAATTGTAACGCCATAAATCTATCATAGAATCTGAAGTAGTCACATGTGCAAAACCGATGACCTCATAACGAAATCATATAAGAAACATAAATCATATGCGCAAAGCATACCTGTAAGGCATACCTGCAAGGTACACTTACCTGGCGCATGTCCCAGGACTCAGAATTGAGTTATGTGCGGAACATAACAAATCACAACATAATATATCATATTACTCAAATGAGTCATCTGTGTGAAAACCTCAACAGACCTATCACTCATAATCATAAGTTATGTAAAAACCATTTTCTTGCTAAACTACATTCGTGAGAGCCAGTCAGACTGACGGCAACAATATATACTATGTTATTCTTGCACCTTAAATTCTGTGGCCTTATACCTACAGGACCCAATTGAGATAAGTAAGTATGATAATATGCGTGTCTCATAATAGGGCCTGAGTTGGGTGTTGGAGACCAGACATTCCGATTCCGAGTAGTGTAACCCTACTTCTGGTGGTTCCTATGTATTAGATTCTGGTATTCCTAATATTGTACCAAAGTAAAACTTGCCTTCTAAGCCAGACAGGTCTACTGGGTGAGGCACAGATAACTACCCCATCAAGCAGACAGAGAGAAAGCAAGACTGAGGTAGAAGAGGCTTCTGAAGAGAAACCGTACTCCTAGGTAGGAATGGTTGAAGGGGCAGAGAGGTGAGTGGATATTCTACAATAGTTGACCATAGTGTGGTCAAACTTTGTGTGAAGAAAATAGGAGTAACCAAGTATGCTGTACCAGAAGTCCAATTTTTCCTTCTCCCTTTCCTTTTTCTTTTTTTTCTATTCTTGTATTTTCTGTTCTAATGCACAATAAGCTACAGGAGTCATCCAGTACTACCATTAAGCAGACTAAAATCTCCTTCCTGCCTGGTTCTCTCGTAGCCAGAAGAAAAACCTTGCATTTAACAAGACTAATACCAGCGGTTAGGTGTCCTATTCTCTAATCCTATGACTTGAACATGGAGGGGTCTTGCTTAGAGCCACTAATATCCAACTAGCCCTTAATGTAAAAAAACCCCCCACACTATTCTCCTCCACAACTATATACAAATAGCAGGGACAGAAAACTCAGAAACTGATCTTTTAAAGCAAGGAAATTCCCGATCCTGACAGTACACCCCTCATCGAACAGAAGAAAAACCAAACCAAGAAAACTTCAAATCGAAGGCCAAGGCCAACACCTCACTGACAGTGACCAGATTCCCAGCCTGACCTGGGGGAGAGAATATAGCCATAAAACCAAAATAACAAAAAGTCACATCATATAAGTGAAATAAATATAGATCATAGGCATATAGCCTACAATCATGAGCAGGAAAAGCGATAAGGAAAGTGGGCCTACTGTAAGCGGAAGGTATGGGTGAAATGAGAGCCTCAAGTATTTGGTCCTGAAGGGCCAATGGAGCTGCCCACAGCAGCAAAAGTGGGTACAGTAGTAGAATACCTGCCAAAAATAGTAGGATACCAGTCAACTTGATCAAAGAGAAAAAGTGAGGAAGGGCTTAAGCCTCAGCACAAACTAAATAGTTGCCAAATTATAGCCATATTACCATGTCTCTCACATAGTTCCTTGTTCTCTGAGAGATAGTTTCACTTAGTAGAAGAGATCCTACTAGCGTAAGGGAGGCAGAAGGGAGAGGAGAGGCCGTTAACTATAGCTTGAACTGAGTAACTAGGAGGGTAAGGTAGAATGTTACAGCAAGACAGACCCCAGAGTTCCAAGTGCAAGAATTTTCTAATAGGAATTGTACAACTGGTGAGAAAGCTGCCCACCACTACCAGTACTAATTGGGAATGAAGAGAGAAAGCAGACAGTACCAAAGCTAAGTGAGCCACTTTTCGAGAGACAGGACTACTGGATGAGCCCAGATAACTCTCCCATCACGTAGATAAGAAACCTGTAAGGCAAAGGCAAGAGAAGATAGCAGATGTAACCAAGATGATAGGGAGAAACCATCATAGAAGTAGAGGCAAGTAGAAGGTACCCACAATAGTTGACAT
Source organism: Tuber melanosporum (assembly GCF_000151645.1). NCBI lineage: Eukaryota > Fungi > Ascomycota > Pezizomycetes > Pezizales > Tuberaceae > Tuber > Tuber melanosporum. The sequence goes on along the minus strand of NW_003299115.1, from coordinate 11,623 downwards.
AGAGTTGTCAAACTATGTGGGAGGAAAATAGGAGTGATAGAATATACTGTTATGGAGGTCCTTTTTTTAAGTTTTTTAATTTTTATCATCATGTATCCATTATTAAGGTACAAGAACTTGCATACAGTGCCTGCTATAGCATAAACTAAACCTTAATCTCAAAACAAAAACAAAATAAGGAAACCACACTAGTACATCCAACTGACACGAACAACCCATATCGCAAGACATATAACATCAAATATAAAGAAAAATGCTCAAACTAGAAAATGGAACCTATTACTATGGAGAAAAAAGAAAAAAAACCTTTCTAGCTTTAGAGACAAACCAGAGCATGGAGTACCCAATAAATGGACAAGACCACTGATGGTTGGATATGGTAGGATACAATCCCTTAACGCTGGCATTTTGGAGGGGAGAAACCTGTTGAGGTGGTAAAGATGTAGGCAGCCAAGCTACCACAGAGCGCTGTTGATGACCAGAGGGGCTGTTGCTCATGCAGGTTTTAAACTCTCAGTAGGTGGAGGTTTCTGGTATGCTCACTTGAAGGACAGGTGAGGATGGCATGAAAGAAAGTCTTAGGCTCCATCTCACAATATGGACAGATATCTGAGGTGTCTGGGTCTCTCCAGAACAGGTTACTAGATAGGTAGCTCTTGCTAAACCTGATTTCATGGATGCGTTTGGCTATAAACTTGCCAAGACCCATAAAGGGGTGGGCCGCAAGCATAATGGAGTATAGATAGTGGGGAGGAGGTGGGTATTGTTTAGCCCAGGTATGTAGAAGTAGCTTCCTACAGCTTTTCTTGATAGCAAGGAAGAGGGAGTCACCTAGAGCTGCATGGAGCAATAGCGATGAGAGGGCAGTCTCGAATGCCAGTGGAATAGGGGGGAGATGGCAACAGGTTTGACTACTTAGTAGGCTATGGTATCGAGTAGAAGGTTTCTCCTCACAGGAGGTGTTGGTTCTGCAGTTTTCCAAATCGGGGGCCTGTATCCTGATGTGAGGCCTATCGTGAGCAGGTGGTAATCTTCTGGCCAGCAGAAGGATATAGTAGGAAAAGGATAAGTAAAGCTGTGATGTGGCTGGGTTTCTCTCAGGTGGGAGAAAAACCAATTTCAGTGCTGCTAGGTGCTGGCGGTGCTTAATAAGACTTTGGATTAGTGAAAGAATCGACTCCCAAGGGAGAATGTCAGTGGGAGTCTCTGTAAAGCAGTTCATTATTCACCTCTAGACGTGTTTCTAGAAAATAGCTAAACAGTCAGTCATAGAAGCACAGTGTGTGAAGAGATTTACCCCATGGAGTAGGATGGGTACCAGGAGGGAGGAGGCCAGTTAATGGCAAAGAAAAAGAGTAAGTGCCTTTCTAATACTCAATAGCCATTTTTCGTAGGGATAATACGCTGAGGGCTCATGCCAGGTGTCTCGAGAAATGGGTGTTGGTTGCCCAATGGAAGGAGTAGGAGGTAAGTTCAAACTAGTAGCTAAGCTATCGGATTGCCCTAGTAGGGCGAAAGAGCGGGCCGTTAGTAACTATTATGAGACTAGAGGTGGGGGACCCTTTGGTCAAGAGGTATACCAGTATAAGAGTTCTGTTTTGAGTACGGAGAAAGAGACACCTAGCCTTCTTCATTTTTGAGATAGCATCTTTACCAGATGTTGAAGGTGTTGGACATTTCTTTCATAAGAGTTAGAGGCTATGGTTTATGGTGAAGTCGTCCATATAAGAAAGGATCAGGCCTTGCAGTACTGAGAAATGAAGGGATGAAGAGTAGATGACAAAAAGAAGCGGTGAGATGGAGAATCCTGACCAGGTGCCAACCTGGACCAGCATAAAGATCTGGGAGGAGCCCTGGAAGATGAGACAGTATTACCTACCTGTCAGGAAGAACCTGGCCTAGGAGAAGAGGTATGGGAGAAAGACTCGGGAGCACAACATATTTAAGAGGTTATTGGAGAATACATCTGTAGTGGAGGTCATTTTTTTATTTTTTTTTATAATCATGTATTCATTGTTTAGGTATAAGAACTCGCATGCAGCAGTAGCTATGGCGTAAACAAAACCTTAATCCCAAAATAAACAAAAACAACAGAAACCAAACCAGTGCCTCCAACAAGTGCAAACAACCCATATCGCAAAGCCCATAGACAGCTAACTAAAAAGGGAAACATTCAAACTAAATATATATAAAAAATCGTACAAGTAAGGAAACCAAAGGAGCGTGCTCTCACCAACGTCTTAGGCCAAGGGTGAGGAACCGAGTGAGGAAGTGGGGCTCCCAAGTGGTCAGGTCCCAGGGGGGGTGTACCTAAGTGCGGGCATATCTGGGGGGAAGTCAACCGAGGTTGCGGCTATGTAGGCAGATAGGATGTGAAGTAGTTCCGGTGATGTCCAAAAGGGTTCCCCTTCGTCCAGGCACTCGACCCCCGGGAGGTGGGTGTCGCTGACTCTGCTGTGGGAGGGGCATTCTAGAATGGCGTGATGGAAAGACTCAGGCTCCTCCTCGCAGTAGGGGCACGTGTCCGGCGCATCTGGGTCTCTCCAGGAGAGGTGGGCTGCCAGATAGCTTTCTCCTGACCTCATCTGGTAGATTCGGCCCGCTATGAATTTGCCCGATCCCATGAAGGGATGGGCCGACAGCGAGGGCGTGTAAGCGTATCGGGGTAGTAGTGGGTATTGTTTGGTCCACACATTCAGGAGAAACTGATGGCAACCTCTATTCAGAGCTGGGAACTGGGGGACGCCAGGGTCTATGAGGGGCAGCGGCTCAGGAAGGAGGACAGGAGATGCTGGAGGTACACAAGAGAGATGTCCAACAAGTTTGCTCACAGGGTGGGCTATTGCATCAAGTGGGAGATGCCTCCGTACCGGAGGTGACGGTTCAGGTGTTTTCCAATTACAGGACCTGTAGCCCAGCGTAAGCCCCACTGTCAGGGCACGGTGGTCCTCTCGGGAGCAGTAACTAGAGGTTGCAGGGAATGAGCAGTGCAGTCGTGCTGTGGCCAGATTTCTTTCCGGGGGGAGGCAAACCATCCTCAATGCTACAAGACGCTGACGGTATTCAATAAGGCATTATATTAGTGCAAGGGCCGACTCGCATGGGAGGATGCCGGTAGGTGGCTCTGAGAAACATTTGGTGACCCATCTCTGAACCTGTCTCCAAAAGACAGCGAGACGGTCTGTCATGGTAGATGAGGGTGAGAACAGGTCTGCACCAAAGAGGAGTATAGGTGCGAGGAGGGAGGATGCTAGCCTGTGGCAGAGGAAGGGGGGGAGCCCCTTACCGGGACCTGAAAGTCTCTTGAGAATAGAGAAGGCACCTTGTGCAAGTGCAAGACATATCGAGAAGTGGGTGTTGGTAGCCCACCTGAGGGAGCAAGAGGTAGGCTCAAACCAATGGCCAAGCCAACGGACCACCCATGGGGGGCGGAAAAGGAGTCCATCAATAACGATGGGAAGATTGGATATGAAGTCTCTTTGTCTGGGCGTCCTCCAGTATGTGAGTTCAGGTTTGGGTACAGAGAAGGAGACCCCAAGACGCCTGCCCCTTTGAGTCAACATTTTAACTAGATTCTGGAGGCGTCGGCCATTCCTCCTGTAGGAGCTGGAGGCAACAGTCACCGCAAAGTCATCCACATAGGACAAGATCAACTCACGCGGTACCAGGAAGTGGAGGAACAAGAGATAGATGACAAACAGAAGAGGTGATATTGGTGAGCCTTGTGGAGTGCCAACCTGAACCGGTTTGAACACCCTGGGCGATCCCTGGAAGATAAGGTGGCACTGCCTTCCTGTCAGGAAGGATCTAACCCAGGAGCAGAGGTATGGAGGTATGCCCTTGGAGCGCAGCATATAGAAGAGGTCATTAGGGGAGACGTTGTCAAAACCTCCCTTGATATCAAGGAACAAGGTGAATGCAACCAGCTGGGGCCGTTGCAGCGTTTTGACTTCGTGAGCCAGAGTTGAGCAGGCATCGAAGGTGCTAAGCCCTGGAAGGGAGCCGCATTGATGGGGGTGGAGCAGGCTAAGTGATCTAGCCAGGGGTGAGAGGCAGTTTGCTATTATCCTCTCAAGTATCTTGGAGACCATTGCAAGGAGAACAATTATCTGGAAGGAAGCAGGTGTGTCGTAGGAGGGCTTGCCTGGTTTGTCTAGTACCACACCATTCGCCATCTTGAGCGATGCCAGGTGGGAGCCGAACGAGACCAGCGGAGAGAGAAGGTTAACAAGTAGAGAGGGACGGGATATATTAATCTTCTTCCAAACAGAGTATGGGAAAAGGTCGGGACCAGGGGCCATGGCGGAAGAGGACTTGCTGAGAGCCGCCGCTATCTCTGCCTCCAAAAGGGGAGGTGCTGTAGCTGAGGTCTTTTTTTTTTTTTTTTTTTTATCATCATGTATTCATTGTTTAGGTACAAGAACTTGCATGCAGCGGTAGCTATGGCGTAAACAAAACCTTAATCCCAAATAAAACCAACACAAAAGAAACCAAACCAGTGCCTCCAACAAGGGCGAACAACCCATATCACAAAGCGTATAAACAGCTAATTGTAAAGGGAAACATTCAAACTAGATATAAAGAAATCCTACAAGTAAGGAAACCAAAAGGGCGTGCTCTCACCAACTGCTTAGGCTAAGGGCGAGGAGCCAAGTGAGGAAGTGGGGTTCTCGAGTGGTCAGGCCCCAGGGGGGAGGTATCTAAGTGCGGGCATGTCTGGGGGAAAGCCAACCGAGGTTGCGGCTATGTAGGCGGATAGGCTGTGAAGTAGTTCCGGTGATGTCGAAATGGGTTCCCCTTCGTCCAGGCACTCGACCCCCGGGAGGTGGGCGTTTCTGGCTCTACTGTGGGAGGGGCATTCTAGAATGGGGTGATGGAAAGACTCAGGTTCCTCCTCGCAGTAGGAGCACGTATCCGGCGCATCCGGGTCTCTCCAGGAGTTGTGGGCGGCCAGATAGCTTTTTACTAACCTCATCTAGTAGATTCTGCCCGCTATGAATTTACCCAATCCCATGAAGGGGTGGGGCGACAGCGAGGGCGTGTAAGCGTATCGGGGTGGTGGTGGATATTGTTTTGTCCACACATTCAGGAGGAACTGATGGCAACCTCTTTTCAGAGCTGGGAACGGGGTGATACCAGGGTCTACAAGGGGCAGGGGCTCAGGGAGGAGGGCAGGAGATGCTGGAGGTACACAAGAGAGATGGCCAACAAGCTTGCTCACACGGTAGGCTATTGCATCAAGTGGGAGATGCATCCGTACCAGAGGTGACAGCTCGGGTGTTTTCCAATTTAGGGGCCTGTAGCCCAGTGTAAGCCCCACTGTCAGGACACGGTGGTCCTCTGGGGAGCGGTAACTAGAGGTTGTAGGGAATTAGTAGTACAGTCGTGCTGTGGCCGAATTTCTTTCCGGGGGGAGGCAAACGATCCTCAATGCCACAAGGCGCTGACAGCGTTGAATGAGTCATGGTATCGGTGGAAGGGCTGACTCGCATGGGAGGATACCGGTAGGTGTCTGTGAGAAACAGTTGGTGACCCATCGCTGAACTTGTCTCCAAAAGACAGCAAGATGGTCTGTCATAATAGATGAGGGTGAGAACAGGTCTGCACCAAAGAGGAGTATGGGTGTGAGGAGGGAGGACGCTAGCTTGTGGCAGAGGAAGGGAGTAAGCCCCTTGCCGGGATCCGATAGCCTTTTGAGCATTGAGAAGGCACCTTGGGCAAGTGCAAGACATTTCGAGAAGTGGGTATTGGTAGCCCACCTGAGGGAGCAAGAGGCAGGCTCAAACCAATGGCCGAGCCAATGGACCACCCCTGTGGGGCAGAAAAGGAATCCGTCAATAACGATGGGAAGATTGGATGTGAGGTCCCTTTGTCTGAGCGTCCTCCAGTGCAAGAGTTCAGTTTTGGGTACAGAGAAGACTCCAACAAGCCTGCCCCTTTGAGTCAACATTTTAACTAGATTCTGGAGGCGTTGGACATTCCTCCTGTAGGAGCTGGAGGCAACAGTCACCGCAAAGTCGTCCACATAGGACAGGATCAACCCACGCTGTACCGGAAAGTGGAAGGACGAGACATAGATGACAAACAGAAGAGGTGATATTGGTGAGCCTTGTGGGGTGTCAACGTGAACCGGTTTGAACACCCTAGGCGATCCCTGGAAGATAAGGTGGCACTGCCTTCCTGTCAGGAAGGACCTAACCCAGGAGCAGAGGTATGGAGGTATGCCCTTCGATCGCAGCATATGGAAGAGGTCGTTCGGGGAAACATTGTCAAATCCTCCTTTGATATCAAGGAACAAGGTTGATGCAACCAATTGGGGACGTTGCAGCGTTTTGACTTTGTGAGCCAGAGTTGCCCAGGCATCGAAGGTGCTAAGCCCTTGAAGGGATCCACATTGATGGGGGTGGAGCTGGCTAAGCGATCTAGCCAGGGGTGAGAGGCGGTTTGCTATTATCCTCTCAAGTATCTTGGAGACCGTTTCAAGGAGGACAATTATCCGGAAGGAAGCAGGGGTGTCGTAAGAGGGCTTGCCTGGTTTGTCTAGTACCACACCATTCGCCATCTTGAGCGATGCCGGGTCGAAGCCGAACGAGACCAGCGGAGAGAGAAGCTTAACGAGTAGAGAGGGACGTGATATATTAATCTTCTTCCAAACGGAGTATGGAAATAGGTCAGGACCAGGGGCCATGGAGGAAGAGGACTTGCTGAGAGCTGCTGCTATCTCTGCCTCCAAAAGGGGGGATGCATCCTTGAAGGCCTTGAGAATAGGTGGGCAAAAAGGCGGAGGCCTAGGAGGGAAGAAGTGAGAAAGAAGTGCGTCGTTCAGCTCCAGTGGTGAGGTTGCCTGTGGAAGGGACAGGAAGCATTCTGGGGGTTTTCCAAATGCAAACCTCTTGACTGTCCACACATTTTGGAGGGTAGCACTCTCAAGAAAACGTGACCAGTGCTCCTTCTTAGCCTTCTTGATAGCCTTGAAATAGGCGTTCTTGGCCAAACAAGCAGAGGCCCGAGTGTCATTTGAAGGGGATGTACGGGCCTCTCGAGCGCAAGAATGATGGACTTTCCTCAAGTTAGACAAGGCGTCAGACCACCAGGGCTTGGATCTTGTAGAGGGCTTTTTCATTAGTGTATGCCTGGCTAGGACTAACCGAATCCTGCCAAGGTTTATGTCGAGCTACGTACTAAGTGCTGGCTGATTCGGGAGGGGCGGGGGCTGCAGAATCTTGAGGGAGCCAAGGTCTTCCAGTACCTTGGTCCAGTCAGTGGCTTTCCAATGAGGAGTAAGCTGAGGGGGGGAGAGAAGTGGAGACGTCAACGTTATGGATATCAGGACATGGTCCGACCGGGTAGACTGGAGAGACGCATCCCATATTTCCACGAAAGGCGCGAGGTGCTGATTGGCGAACGCCAAATCAATCACAGATGGCGCATGGTCTTGGCCTAGTGAGAATCGAGTAAAAACTCCTGGAATATTTAGGAGGGAGAAACATCGTTCTTGTGATAGATCTGCATATGGGGTGGAGGTTCGGATCTCTCTTTTCCGTAGCGGCCGGTTGGGATCCCATTGAGGGTGGTGGATATTGAAGTCGCCCACCACTAGAGTGGGGAATTCGAGAACAGGGTAAGCTTCCTCTGGGGAAACAGAGCGGTAGAGCGACGATGACGTCCAAAGAGAATAAAGATTAACCAGACGAAACCTCTCATGAGAGGAGTCAAACAAGCCAGACGGTGTGTAGACATCCACTGCCATCAGGGCAGGATTGTCGAAAAACACAGGAACCAATGAAACAACATCAAAAATGGAACATAGTGCAAAGACTGTCACCCAAGGCTTCTCCCCTAGAGCCATTGGGGGAGAGAAGGATTTGAAGCCAGTGAACTGTGGTAGTTTTCCACGAAAAAAGGAGGGTCTAGAAGGGCAACAAGTACAGGAGGGGAGGGTAAAGCGACCAAAGCATTAAAGAGTGAAAGAAACACATTCCAGCTACCCATGCAGTTGTATTGAATAAGGGAAAAAGAGCTAGTGCTCTGCGGAGAAGTAGTAGAAACCGGGAAAGGAGGGGGAGTAGAGCGGTTGTCGCACATTAACGGGACGAACCCGCTAGTGGTTTGGATACTAGGATGGGAGTGACGTCCTCCTAGGTACGGGAGGGGTCACTTCCTTGGGAGTGTGATGGGGTACTGGGGACTGGGAAGACACTTCCAGGTCTTCGGAACAGGGTCGAGAAAGGGAGGTTGCGGGAGGCTCTGGTGGCAAGGCCATCTCCCAAGTCCACAGAAGGAGCAAGGTTCTGGGGCCGGGGCGGTCTTGTAGAAGGACCCTCTCCTCCATCATCCTGCATATCCATCTCTTCTTCCCCTGGGGGAGGGGACTCGGAGGCGGGCAGGGGAGGGGGCTTTGGACATTGTATGCATGACTGATCGAATGCAGGGTGGGTGGAGGAGCAATTGGTACAGAATGGGACGGAGGTGGGGCAACAGTAGGCTACAGGTTTGAGGTTGCCACCCTTGGGGCATGTCAGGTTCTGGCAGCAGTGGGTCACCTTTGTATAGCTGAGGGCACATATTGGGCAGACTGGGTGGTCGATCTTGCATCTGAGTGCTTGGTGGCCGTAACCCCAGCAATTCTTACATTGAGTGAATTTGTTCACGGAGAAGGCTCGTTCAATCCGGCAGCTTGAGGCGTAGAGGACAGTCCTGCCCACTATCTTTTCCACATCTGATGGCGCGACCGTGACGATACATGAGGTATTTGCCTTGGAGAGGCGAATCTCCTCGTCTTGAACAAGGAACCGTGCTGAGAGGATCCGTACTTCCTTGACATTTAGAATGGTTTTCCTTAGGGTCTCCAACAGGACCTCTTGATCGTTAGGAAGCAATGAGATGGGGAGGGAGTGGACCGCTAGCTGCACCTCGTTGGGGGCAGGATGGAAACAGAGGTAGGGGTTATCGCCCACTGGGTAGGCTTTATTAAAACGGGAGGAGAGGGCTTCATAGTATGGTGTGTATACGCTGGCCGGAGTGTGAAGATCTAGGGCAAAGAGGGTTACTGTTCCGTGGTCATTGACCTTGGCCGGAAATGCTTTTGGAAGAGGGCAGTTGGCCTCTTTAAGGACTGTTGCCGCAGTGTCAGGGAAGGAAGCCGCTATTTCTCTGCTCAGGGCATGATGAGCAGCAAGGGATCGAGGGGCAAAGAACCTTCTCTCAGCAGTGGGCAGTGGCCTAGAAGCAGGAGGACTAGCCGGCCTGGTGACTGTTTTCGCGACTTGTGCTGCTGAGGGGGTGGAGCCACCTTGTTTTTTCTTAGCCCTTGAGGGCCCTGAGGATGCGGCCTCAGAATAGGATGCTCTGGTCTTGCCAGGTGGGGGGTCATCTGGGTTGGGGATGCCGGGGAGGAATTCAGCCGGGTCGGGGTACTTGCCGTCCCTTCTTTGTTGCGCTTCCCATGTCCTGGGATATTTGGCCGTGTAGGCAGCAGGGTTGCCCCTGTACTTGCCTATCGCCGTGTCATAACTGGGTAGGTTGGGGTCATAAAACGCTGGATATCCCGAGGGTAGCACCTCAGGAGGGGTGGGGGCTGTGGTGTTGGTGGCTGGCTCTTTACCCTTTCGGGAAGGCTGATGGAGAGGGGCAGTGGGGGCCAACACAGGTGATTGTGGTGGAGGAGCGGGGTTTGCCACTAAACTAGTTGACAGATCCCTGATGGATGCTTAGAGAGAGGCCACGGAGCTCGCCGAAATGTTGGTGGCGTTTATTAGAGTATCGTTTGAAGGCAGTGTGTTTGCAACTTGGGACGATAGGTCGTGAATTCTCGTATTGAGATCATCAACGGTTCGGGAGAGGGCGGAGATGCCATGCACGAGAGAGGACACGAGGGGGAGCAAGTAGCACTCCCTGGTAGAGAGTTCCAGCACCTCCTGGCGGGAAATGGGGGGTAGGCTTTCGGGGGGCCAGTCTAGCAGGGCTCTCACAGAGGGGATCAGCCTGGCTAGGTTCTCGTGAATGGGGAGGATTGGGGCAGCCGACAATGGCCGTGAGGGAGGGTGGGAGGCAGCGCCTTGGTTAGAGACAGGCGTGCTGGAACGTGAGTGAGTGGAGGGGTCTATTGCCTAGCAAGGAGAGACAGTCCCTGGGCGTAGGCTTGGAGGATTCTTAAGTTCGAGGGGTTTTTTCACCAGATGCAGATGGTGTTGAGAGCAGAAGTAAAACGTAGGGGGGGGAAAGAAGAGGGCACGGAGCATGCTGTAGTGGAGGTCTTTTTTTTTTTTTTATAAGCATTTAGTTACTTGTTTAAGGTACAAGAACATCGCATGCAGCGCTAGCTATGGCGTGAAGAAAACCCCTCCACCCCGGACCAAGAGAAAACCCATACCCCCAAGACCCTCTCGTATGGGCCTAACCGCACACACTCCAAGGACGATCAACTCAGGTGCCCAGCCCACAGACCTCATGACTTGAACGTGAAAGGGCCTCGCCTAGAAGCCAACCAAAGTCCCAAGAAGATTCCTCGCCTGAAAGAAAACCCCACCCACTAACTACACGTAGCCAACAGGAAGGAAACCAAACAAGCTAGGCAGGAAAGCATAAGGAAAAACTCCATCCCATAAACTACTAGACCCGTAGGGGCCACCAAGGAAAATAACCACTGCCCACCGTACTACCAGATTTGCCATTATTTAAAGAACCGCCCCCAACCAGCTAAGACACAGAAGTAGTGCAATACTATGGCCCGCCAATCGAGAACAGAGGCCACGGTGCCAGGCCCAAGGAAAGGATGTTTGCCAGAGGGGATACCGCCCAGCAGTAGGGTGCCAGCCAAAGATCGACCACAAGCAGGCAGCAGGCCGAAACCCCGGAACACCACGTGGCAGAGGGAAGAGGTAGTAGGGTACCAGCCAAGGAGAGAAGGCAGTAGGGTGCAAGCCGACGCGACCGAAGTGGAAAGTGGAGGTAGGGCCAGAGGCCCGAGTGCAAACCCGACTGAAGACCGAACTGACGTATTACCGCGTCTCTCATGTAGTCCCTTGTTCTCCGAGAGATAGCGTCACTTAGTGGAAGGGATCCCACCAGTAGTAGGGAGGCGGAAGGGCAAGGTGAGGAAGGCAACCAGACTTGAACCAAGTAACTAGGAAGGTATGGTCAAATCTCACCGCAAGACAGACTCCGAAGTTACTAGCCGACGCATTCCCCAACGGGGATCGTACAAGTGGGGAGAGGGACGTCCACCACTGCCAGTGCCATCCGAAAATGAAGAGAGGAAGCCGACCGTGCTAAGGCTAAGCGAGCCCCTATTAGCAAGACAGGACTACTGGGCGAGCCCAGATAACTCCCCCATCAAGCAGACGAGAGACAAGTGAGGCCAAAGCGGGAGAGGATAGAAGAGTTAACAATATCCTTATGCAGGAACCATTGAGGGGGTAGAGGGGAGTGGGGGTGGCCCACGATAGTCGACATGGTGTTGCCAAACTATGTGGGAGGAAAAAAGGAGTGACGGAGCGTGACTGTCCAGAGGTCCTTTTTTTTTTTTTTTTTTTTTATAATTATTTAGTTACTTGTTTAAGGTACAAGAACATCGCATGCAGTAATTAAAGAACATCGTCGCTGTCCCGGCTGCATTGCTTCA
>NW_003299114.1:552234-578016 GCF_000151645.1 Tuber melanosporum | reverse complement strand
TGTGTTTTTCCCTCTAAAGGCAGACTTCGACAGACAGTATTTCAATATACTTGGTTGAACGGTTACTTCTTTGTTCCTCAGTACGCCCTCGAAGCCTCCTTTAGTTCTCAGCTCTCGCCTCCTCTCTGGAAGAGCAGGCCACCTGCCAACTATCGTATCCATTACCGATAACGTGATTAGCACCTTGCGAACACGTTACAAAACTAATCATGTGACCAAAGTGGTCACACACTCAAAACCCATGACCTGATAGCAAGGTCATGTGCGAAAACTCATAAACCAATCATAACGCAATAAACAAGTCATATGACTCAAATGAGTCATAGGCGTGAAACCCATAACCTCATAATGAGGTTATGTGCAAAACATAAATCATATGTGCAAGGCATACCCGCAAGGCACACTCGCAAGGCATACTTGCCCAGCACATGTCCCATGACTCATAATCAAGTCATGTGCAAAACATAACATAATAAGTCATATGACCCAAATGAGTCATATGCATGAAACAACAACATACCAATGACTTATAATTATGAGTCATGTGAAAACCTTTTCTCCTGCCAAGCCAAATTCGTGACAATTTGCCTGTGTTATGACTGATTTCTCTTGCTTCCCACTCCAGTTTGCCTCGCAGATATGAAGACCATCAACCTCTTTTAAGCTAACCATAAATCCATCCCGCTGCGTCAGCATAGCTCCTCTCTTCTGTCCAAAGTTGACATCATAGCCTCACTTACAAAGCTGGGACATGGAAAGTAGACTGTTTCTGCTACCCTCCGGTACCTAAAGTATGCTAGACACGACAAAGCTCATTTACTGTTTGACCTTCTCATCCTTAACATGTAGGATCAGATCACCCTTATCCCAAGCATTGATCTCTGTATTATCAGCAACTTGAATCCTGTGCTCACCAGGTGGAATGGGTTTATAGTCAGAAAAGTGCTCTCAAACACCCATGACATGTGTGCTGCACCCACTGTCCAGAAGTTACTGTCCAGAAGCCACCGTCCAGGTACCACCAGTAATTGTATAGACGTAAATACCGTAAATATCCCCTACATCTTGGGCTCCTCTATGGGTAGGTCTGCCTTTACCAAAATATTCGCATTATCCCTCATAATGTCTTTGGCTCGGTCCGCCTTGAGCTTCCTGCAATCAGTCCATCTATGTCCTCTCTTTTGACAATAATAGCAGGTCAATATCTCGTCCAAGTCTCCTTTCTGCCTGTATCCGGCAGAGCCATTTGAGTCTGGTCATCCGCTTCCACCACCGCCTTTGCCGAGTTGTCCTGCATGTCGTCTGCTGCCCACAGCGAGTATGGTGTCACTCGAGGCATCTCAGTTCCAGTTCAAGCTTGACTTGCGTGACTTAATTGCCGCAATCAGCTCCTCCGGCAAATCTGGTTTTACTATTGTAGCCTGGAGATCGTACCATTCATGCCATACTGATGGCAATCTATTCAGCAGATAGAAACCCTTCTCTCTTGGATTGACAACTTCCTCAGCCTCTCTCAAGCACTCAATGATTCTCTCAATCTCATGGACATATTTTGCTACCATCCTGTGTGCCTATAACATGCAGTCAAACAGCAAGTATGGAAGTAGTAGAGCTCCAAACCTAGAGCCTTCTTAGGATTTTTGTTGTAGTTGTCTGAGGCGTATTGCACACAGATGTGCGGCTCTATAGCATTTTGAATCTTAACTGTAATTCGGAAACATTTGTACAGCCATTTGTGGTAAGCTTAAAATTGCGCTGTGGTAGTTCTGTCACTCTCCAGTGCAACTTCTCTCCCAGAATCAACCCACTATATGTTAAGCTCCTTTAATTGATCTGACATCCTTTGCCTCCAGGGGCCAAAGTTATTATCACCAAGTAGAGGAAAGGCCAACTGGCCCATCTGCTGTAAGTCTAAGACTTGTAACATAGTGCAGATGGTGATGACAGTCAATCGTGTAGGTTCTGATATGTAGGTAAAGGAAAAAAGAAAATGTGTGGGTCAAGAAGCAAACAATCTCTGTATGAATAGGTGACAGTAACAAACTAGAGAAAAAGGTTAGAAATCCACACAATGCTGACTGCCATTTATCGAACATGCTTTTTCGTAGTTCTGTGTGTCATTAACGCAGAAGGCTGATAACCTGTAGGTACTGATGTGTGGAGAGGAAGGAACTTGTTTCTTGTATTTCCTAGCTACGCCACCACTGCTACTTAAGGCAAAATACATGTGTGTGCCAAGCTACCGCTTGTCACATCTTCCCAACTTGTAACCCTAATGACTATGAGGTTAGCCCCAGTACTACATACACTACCATGTCAACAAACTACAGGTAACCGGATCTTGAGAAGCCACATATTCCAACAGTCCCCCGCCCTCCTCTGTAGTCCCCCGCTGCCCCCTGCCATTCACAACCCTTCCTGGCCTTTCCTCACAGCCACTGACCAATGCTATAGTGTTTCGTTGGAGCAATTGTTTTCATGTCAGTACTGCTGTGCTAATAGATTAGATTATTCAGAGGAACTTTTGGTAAAGAAAAGCTTCAAATGCGAGTAACGAAGATAGTGAATCAAGGTAACGCAAAGGAGATTTCATAAAATAATAACATAATGCTATCATTCCTTCAACTCTCGCAATCCCAATATCCCTGATATCGATTTAAAAAATGCATTTAGCCTGGGATATCACTGGTGCTATCCCCAGCTGGCCTCTACTATCGTCCATTGTCCCCACCGCGCACCACCACCACCCGCCGTCCCCCACCATCCCCCACCGTCCAACCCCCTGCCCTGCACTAAAATGTTTCACCCTGTAGGGCCCGCCATCCGACCCCAAGACGGCCATCCTGCACGTCGAACACCCTAGACGAACTACAGATAGCCGTTCCGTCCAGTCCAGGGCTCTTGGGAGGGCCCGGCCATTTAAAATATGCACTTGGCTGAAATAATATTATATTACATGAAGCTGTGCCTCTTTTAATGCCAAGCCTTAAATTCTCTAGTAGATTATGGTAAAGGGTTTAAATAATAATATATTATAAATGTATTAAAAGATGAATAATATAATAATATTAAAATATTGTCTTTAGGGTTAACAATGTCACTTATAGGTTACAGGTTATATTTACTCTTTTTAGCACACATAGGATATGATCTATTTAAGCCAAAACTCTATTTCCTGAATAATAAATCTCTGATTACTAAGCGTTTAAACTGTGGCTGATGTATGATAACAACTTTCGCTTTTTCTCATTAAAAGTACAGCTTTTCAAATTACAAGGCTCTTTAACTAATAACAAAAAAAATAAAAAGAAACCTCACAGTTATTCTCTATCTCTTTCTCACCAATTGAGGTTTTTCTTTCCACATAATGGTACTTATTGTGAAGCCTTGTCAATTTAAAATTTGTAAAAATTCTGGTGCAGGTTTTGAATGGTATGAACCATCTAACACACCCCCAAATAAGAAGTTTTAGCTATCACAGTTTATGCTATAAAGGTTGCCCGCCAAACAGAGCCCTGTTAAGTAAGTTTTGGTTTCCCACATTGAACTTGAACCTATTCTGATTGCTGGCTTCCTGATAAATGAATAGCCAGGCATCGTATGCTAACGCATTTTGTTATTTTTTTACTATACACATGGATAAGAATTTTCATATGACATTTAAATTATCAGGCCAATCGGTTTTGAAATGGTTGCTGTGGGCTAGTTCTCAACAAGACAGTTGATAAGCTTCTGTTTGCCAAATACCGGTACAGCTCAGTTTTTTTGGGAACGGATGGCAAATGGTCATTTGTGCGAGGGAACGGAACTGAGCGGTCATGTCCAAACAGGACCTAAGAAAATCGTACGAAGAATCAATTTCTTCCTTGAAAGTGAAGGAAAGGAGTAAAGTTTAGAGTAGTGACTGAATGCAATCTAAAAATCCCTAACGGATCTTCCTCCCATACACCCGCAACCCTAGGCGTGACTTCTCCCTCCCCCCCTTTTCCCCCAAAGAACTACTCAGCGAAGTCAATGTCATACTCTGTCAGGAGATCAGTAGCTTTTCGTATGGCGGCATATAAACCATTTTGTGCTATTTCCGGTACTAGTGCCCTGTGTGAGCGGAATTAACATCACTACGATACCGGTGTTGTGGCTGGGGGTTCTCCAACTACAGAAACATAAATGATTACATATTCCACAGTAAGACTCACACTCCAGAGCTGAAAGGGAAACCCCGTCCATGGGGGGGTAGTCGTGAAGGCCCCTGGAGTGCCCAAGGTGGCCCCACCTGTTCTGGGGCTGTCGTGATCTATTGAGAAGGTTCGTGAGATACGTTTTTTTCCCGCTACCATGGGAGTGCGTGGAGGAATGGGGACATGCGTGGAGAAACAGACATATGTGTGGCGATCTATGGAAGGATCAACTTGCATCTATTTAGTCCAAACATACTCCCGCACCCCCCCTCCCCCTAGAATTCCAGAAGAGATGACGGAGTTTATGACCATAACCCTTGTTATCTCCCTTTCAAGTGCCAAGATTCAATCGAATCTGCTCAACCTATCGATGCGCCATTTACCGCACATTAACATTACATAAGCCCGTGGTTCGAGCGGGTGTGGGGAATCTGGAATACGATAGCCCAGCACGGTCGAAAAGTAACCAGTATCATATCTATCTAGTGATGGCCACGATCATGCTCGAGCATAAAGTTTTGGTGTGCTCGAGCCCATTTTATGCTCGAGCACGGGCCAAATTCTCTGCTCGAGCATGATCGTGGCCATCACTATATCTATCACACTTCCCATATGGAATAAAATTCTAGCAGAATATGTTAGCCAAGATCCTACTTCTCATTCACCCTTGGAAGATGTTTTTTTTGACAATCTACCCAATTGATTTACCCGTGTACGCAAAAAGGCAAATTGGGGGTCTTCTTTAGCAAACCTGTTGCTAAAGTTATAGTCAATAAGTCTGTACACACACCCCCCCACACACCTTCACCACATATTTCAACCGCAACGTAAATCAATCAATTATACAACCAAAACTGAACCTAAAAATACAATGAAAATACAGATAGAGAGCCATTTCCATGGTGTTTAATACTTGGTGTACCATCCCCGATTTTTTCGCACTGCGTAGTAGCGCCTGGGCATTGAATTGATCAAGTGGTCCATCAACTCTTCAGGGACTACCCACCATGCCGCCTTCAGCGCCGTGATGAAAATCACTCTACTTGGTGCGTTATCTTTGAGGTCTTTCAAGTATCCATGATTCTTTCGAAGAATACTCTTCATGGCTTTCCAGACATGCTCAATCGGGTTTAAATCCGGACTATGTGGAGGGTGTTCGGGGACCAAGATGCCATGTGATTCAAACCACTCCTTAGTGATCTTTGCAGTGTGAATTTTCGCATTATCTTACAAAAAGAATTTCTCAGGAGCATAATGAGGCAATAAACCATCCTCCAAGACCTGAATATAGGAGCGCGCGCTATATCCATTCTTCGCAGAGTCCTCATCATGTTGCATGACCTGCAATTCTGACCGCCCCCCCTTCCAGATGGCCCCCAAAACCATAAACGAGAGTGAAGACTTAACATGTTCACTCTCATTGACAGCCCATTGCTTCCATTTATCCCTTGGAAGTCGAAAAACCCATCCATCGGGAGAATTGGGGGAGTTTTGCATGGAAGATTCGTCACTGTAGATGCCCTAGAAAAAACCTTAGCGAGGATCATCTAAGAAGGAACTGACACTTGTCCGCACATTCAACAATTCTTGGTCTTTTTCACGATAGTTACGTGCAATACGTAGCCTTTCCTTCACATCTTTCGCCTGCAGTCGAATTCTTTTACACCGTCTCCATTTGCAGCATAAATTGGGCCCAAGAGCACGACCGATGGTGTTGATGCATACATTAGCACCACTCTCCTCAATGAGGTCGCAAAAGTATATATTCGGGAAACTTCTGACAAGACGAAGTAAAGAGCGAATAATTTGATGATTCAGCTTCTTGGGACGACCCTTCCGAGGCCTAGAACCAAAGTGGTTGAGTTCCTGCGCCCATTTCACAGTCCGGTAGATTGTCTGCCGAGTACACTGAAATTCCAACATGACAGCGGATGGACTCGAACCCAAACTTATTGCCTCAAAAATAGGAGCCCTGTCGTGAGAATTCAATTCTTTCCGCTGTTGCTGGGGAGTTTGCTGATCTCTGCTTATAACTGTACCAAGAACTCGTGAAGAAGGCATTTTTTGATGGTGTTGTGAAGAAAAAAAAAAGTATGGGGGTCAGGAGGGAGTGGTGTAAAAATGCGTTGCATGTTAAATTGAGTGGGCTGGAGTGGGGTTGGTGTACAGACTTATTGATCATGACTGTAGGTATATTTAGCCCCCTTGACTTTCTATCGTTAACCAGGGTTTCCTCCATCAGCCTAAGGATTTATCCCATCCCTTGTTCCCACAGAAAGCAATCAATCGACATCCAAGTCCCCACGTTTATTTTTATATTATATCACTCCCTTCGAGAACGAAAACGCCAATAGGGCGGTCACTTCTATAATAATTAAAACTTGAGTTCAACGGACCTCTTCCGCTAGTCTAAGCCATAAGCAAAGATCACCGATTTAAACTTAACCCGGTGTAATACCTTATTCACGTTTTGATAAGAGCCATTTTAGGACCAGAGGGCCGTCTTTTGATTCCATACCAAGACGCGGCCAAGATCCTAAGCAATTTGTCGGACTTGCTCGAGTGATATTTCATGATTTCTAATTTGTCAACATGGCGCACTTAGAGCACCGTGCCACCCTGGAACCCGGTCAAGAACCACCGAACCAGCCAAGGAGAACAAACCAGAACCCACCACATGAGTCCCCCACATGAGCACCCCCCCCGACCGACATCGCTGCTTAAGCTTACTTGCGAGTTTTAAAAAGTATCAGGACACCATGGCTCTGAAGATTGGTGCTTTTCGTGGACCTTTTTATTGAAACGCCCGGATAATTATTTCATGGTAACTCTTGAGTGCTATATACTCTACAACGTGGTGCCCGGCCTTTGACTGTTATCTTCTAGAAGCCTTGGTATAACCTTGGCAGAACAACGGCAAACAAATATGTTTCCTTGCAAACAGCACGGGAGCTAAGACCGACATTTTAAATATCCTGGCTAGGATACCTATAATACATCGACTGGTTCGATCGTGGCTAGGCGAGTACATATCAAATGCATAGGGTCCACTTCTTTGGAAGATTATAAGGCTTCCAACACATTAGCTCGGGAACTTTTGAAAGTCTAAATAATCCAGACACTGTATAACTTATTGACTTTAGCTTATCTGTTTTAGAGAAGATTCCTCACTATTGAGATTTTAGTTCGGAGAAACCTTGTATATGTATGATGTAACTAACTCTATGCTCTTGTTCTGTAATACCCCAATTACCCAGCATCGCAAGTCGCCGTATTGGAACTGGGCCCTGTTGCTGGCATCGCGTCTGAAGGAACTTCAACATCCAATCCGGAGCCGTAAGAACTCCAATAGGGGATTTCGCGATCGAGAACTCAGGGTTTCTCACCTTGCGAGAGCATAGTTTACTACGGCAGTGGGCAGATTGGAGAAAGTGGGATCCCGTAGGTATCACAAAAAGTTGTGATAAAAATATATCAGGTCGTGTGTAGTTTGATGATAGCATCTGGTGTACACGAACTAAATAACTGATCGAAGGTATATGTTAGAATAAACCCCTCCACACTTCCAAAGTCTACAGAGCTACTCATTTCATATATCTTAAACCACACCGATCAAACCAAACTCTAAGGGAGCTTAAATAATCTATAGAAGAAAAAACGGCATTCTCGAGGTCTCTGCCCCTCTCCGTCGTGGCCTAGAAGAAACGATGAGCGCTCTAAGTACGCCCTTGCTTACCCCCGTCAAAGAAGGTTGGTGTCTCCCGGCCTAGCCCACGGAATTTTTAGCGTCTGCTAAAACTGGCTATCCATCCCTTTCTATCGTAACCATCCTACCAGTAGATGGAATATGAACTCTGATCTGTAGCCTGCTAATAACAACAACCTAAATAATCCCGATCCCGAAACCTCCCTAATAGTTGGACCTCACAATAGGACATTGGGGTTGCTGGGTAGATAGAGCCACAAGCTGCCCGGACCCCCCCCCACTCAGACAGATGCTGATTAGTTTACAAATAATTCATATCCTTGTTTGACATATATATATAAAAGAGACGTTATCAGGAGAGCCGACTGACCGGTCTAGAGAGATTATCAACTATTTTTGTTTTTACGGTACCGCTGGATACCATCTCCCAGGAAATATGTGCCGAGAACTTTTGAATCAACACTACGAGTATTGGGAATTAATTTGCTTACATAATATATATAAAATACTGTGTTAGTAGTTATGATAACCTCGATCGAGACCTTACATGGGTAATTCTCCGCGAATACTGCTCTTGTTGAAAATTAGAAAAGATAAGACCGGGGAGGAATATCCTCCAAGCACGTCTATGAAGCCACACACTCCTAAAGATGCGGTCATGGTTGGAAACTCTCGAAAGCTCCCACCGCGTAGAGTTAGTTTCTATTTTTTAGTGATTTCAAGTGGTGGGCGCCATACGATCGAAAAAGTGAAATCTCTACAGAGAATCACCTTCCCTTTGGCCTATTATAAAACCATGGCGAGGGTTTTGGAGAATAAAGCGAAAAATGGAAAGCAAATGCTCTCGATTGTTCTAATTATTATTATTATTTGATTTTCCAGTGAGAAAACCTCCTGTGTCCTGATCTGCTCTGGTTTAAAAGGGGTATGTATGCCTTGGGTGGGTTGCGCAAGGAATCCCACTGAAATTGCTAATATACAAAACTTTACCTCAATGACATTGTTCAGTTCCCCCCAAAGGGCTCAGGGAAATTTGGGGGAGAAAAATACCAGTAGGCTTTGATAGGTATCGTATGTTTTTGCGACGAAAGGTGTTACAACGTATCATACCCCCCTTCCATGTATTTGGAAGATCTCCTAGAATTTCCTTTCACTAACCAAATTGGGAGTCCGGAAAAACTCCAATCGGAAAGAGAAAGAAAAAAAACCACCTATGCTATCAACCGTGTGGAAGGATGAATTTATGAACAAGCATTCCAGTGAGGAATGTAAGCGCCGCCCAGGCCCGGGACATTCCCGCTCAACGGCTGCGGAAACAATAATTCCTGTCGGTATCGTAGCCGTACTGTTTCTGCGCGATTTTTCGGCCATGTTGGCGCACTTTTACCCCGGTATGCTGATACTATATAACTAACGCGATAGTGCATTATGCCTTGCAGGTATTATGTATGAGTATGGTCGCCAGAATTTCCGCGTTATAAGGGAAGAGGAGACTCTATTTATTTTGTGGTTTAAATCCAGTAAAGATATAAACCCTATCGTACATACCTCGTAGTACTGTGCTGCACTGCCCAAGCCTGCGCCAAAAAATAGCCACGGCAACAAGTCCACTATGCCTGTAGAAGTGCTTACGCGCGCGGAGCAAGCAATTGAAAATAAAAAAATTCACTTGGGAAAAACCACTCAATTCTTTTCCCTCGTACCAAGAACCTCCACATTTCCTCCGAGTATGCCCCCTCCATATTTACCCAACTGGTTTCCAGAACACGATGCGAGTGCCTGGGGTGGTCCAGCCACTATCGCTATATCCTGGGGCTCCCTGTTTTGACTCCGATAGTGTGGGCCGTCAGAGTGCTCCGCCTGGCAAAAGGTGGAGATGGCTTTGATACTGCATGAGTACAGTACTGTACAGTACATACGGAGGTGGAGAGAGGATTATTTCGCCATGAACCCTAGTTCAACCCCAATCACAATTCCAACCGTAAATAATCTGATGCTACCCATCTCGCATATCGCTCATTCACAGATATCTGGAGGACTTACTTCAATAAATTCACGTGATACCTTCGCGCCAAACTCAACCCCCCCCCGCTGCCGGGACTCTCCAACCTCCAGGGCAATTAGCTTCTTGTTCGACCGAGGCTACTTTAGACCATTGCTTCGAACCTCCTGTCAAGACGGAACTGAAGTTGCAAGGTATTAGGAATACCGGCAGGAGCGGTCTCCCGAATTTCCATCACACGTGTGCCAGGATAACCAGTATGGTTCGGGACACCACCGGTTCTCGTACAAATCAACACCTCCTCCGACCTCGGATATTACCAACTTCAAACCGAACAGCAACCTCCGCACCTAAGACACCCCGTAAATACGTTCAATTTATCACTCTCTAGAGATTGGCATAAGGAATTTTGAAAATATTTACTTGAGAGGAGCTAGGCTGATCTTGAGTTAATATGGGCCGGCCCAACTGGTGGGTAAGAGGCCAATGATAACAAGCGGGATCTTGGCATTGGTTTTCCCGATTAGGAAGCTAAAACGCATATTGCTATTGGAGTAAGAAATGATCAAACGCTTCGTAAGTTGACTTACGTTAACCCAATTCTTGATTTCCACCAAACTAATAGTTTAGCATCTCAACGACGTTTGTGCTACAGAAGGTGCTCTAAAAACCAGCGAGATTCTAAGTAGCCAGCTGCCAGCTGGGTAGGAACCTCACCACTACTACTTTTTTTCTCAACAAAGGTGGGATCACCAACACGGCGCTGCCTTCGCTGCACTGTTCTCTTCATGGCATCTGGTACTGCCTGTTTCTATGATTGCGGGAACCTTCTCCGATGCGGGAGTCCCAAGTGCCGGGCCTCCGCAAACATTCGGCACATTCCTTGCCAGATTACATCTCTGATCATCTTCCACTATAAAGAGCCTTGAAATTTCCCTTTTATTTATCAATCGTCCAAGTGAACCCTTCTGCGCCGCCACTATAGCTTGGGAGGGGGTTACTAATGTATACCATTACTAATATCTACTTTATCACCGTATGTTTCCCCCCCTCCAGACATATATAGCAGCTCGCTCACATGATTCATATAGGCTATTGCGGTGATAGGAGGTGCTTTGTTTGGTTTTGATATCTCGTCTATGTCTGCAATGTAGGTTTCATCCCCATACGACCCCCCCTTCGGGAAAGAGTTGTTACCGACAGTTAGAAGTATTGGCACCAAGCAATACAACTACTACGGACCTAACATTGCTTCCGATGTGCAAGGTGGAATCACCGCTGCTATTGTTGGAATATTGTCCCTGAGTTTCGATTTCATACCTACTATTGGTTTCCTATATGATCTTCACGAACTTTCTGTTATACCTTACTTGATGTCTGAAACTGTTATCACCCTGTTGTCTCCGTACTGTTTCCTCTCTATCTCCTTGCAGTGAAAATTTCTCTCTTGTTTCTTTTCTGTTTCCTTGTTGTTTCAAAGGGACAAGACTTTAGTCCCCTTACCGGAGATGAAAATTTTCATCCACACAGGCACCGGACAAGATGTAGATCATCTTGGGTTAAAAGGGCCTTGTTATCTACTTAGAAATGATATGCGAATTCTGACCTTTCAATCGTGCACCTAAGAAACTCTCCTGCTGGTTCTTATCCTTTATTCCTCCGTCTATACTTTTCTCTCCTCACATTCCAAACGATTTTATTTTACTTCAGCTATGCTTGGCGGTTCCTTCTGTGGCGCTCTCGTTTCCGGTTTTCTTTCCGACAGGATGGGTCGCAAGTACAGTATCCAGGTTGGAGCCCTGGTCTGGTGTCTGGGCTCCGTCTCTATCGGTGTCGCGAAAAGTATCCCCTTCCTTGTTCTGGGTCGTTTCATCAACGGCTTCGCGGTCAGGATCTGCTCAGCCCAAGTCCCCGTTTATATCTCCGAGATTGCTCGTGCCAACTTGCGTGGCCGTCTTGTTGGTTGCCAGCAATGGGCTATCACCTGGGGTATCATGATTATGTTCTACATTTCGTTCGGGTGTTCTCATATGAAGGGAACTGTTTCCTTCAGAGTCCCATGGGGATTACAGGCTGTTCCAGGTGTTATCCTATTCATTGGGCTGTTATTCCTGCCGAGATCGCCTAGATGGCTTGCGAGGAAGGACCGCTGGGAAGAGGCTGAGAACACCTTGGCTTTACTGCACGGAAATGGGGATGTTAACGACCCATACGTAAAGCAAGAGATGGAGGACATCAGGGCTATGGTCGAGTTTGAAAGGCGGAATACCGATGCCACATTCTTCGAATTGTTCAAGCCCCGTGTCATCAACCGCACCCATATCGGCATCTTTACGCAAATCTGGTCCCAGCTGACTGGAATGAATGTCATGATGTATTACATTGTGAGCTAGCTAATCCCACTAATTTATTAATTTGACTGACTCTTTCAGACCTACGTCTTTGCGATGGCCGGGCTGAGTGGAAACAACCTTCTCCTCTCCTCCTCTATCCAGTATGTCATTAACGTATTAATGACCGTCCCTGCTCTCCTCTGGATGGACCGCTGGGGCCGTCGTAAAACACTACTTATCGGTTCAAGTCTCATGATGACCTGGCTCTTCGCCAATGGCACTCTCATGGCATCCTATGACCATCCTGCCCCAGAAGGTGGAGTCGGCGGTATCAAAGCAGTGTCCTGGGAAGTTGGCGGGCCCCCATCCAAAGCGATCATCGCGTGTAGTTATCTATTCGTTGCGTCTTTCGCTATCACATGGGGCCCTACCTCCTGGACCTACCCTCCAGAACTCTTCCCTCTCCGCATTCGCGGAAAGGCTGTGGCCCTTTGCACATCTGCTAATTGGATTTTTAACTTTGCTTTGGGTTACTTCGTCCCGCCGGCCTTCGAGCACATCAGATGGAAGGTGTATATCCTGTTCGGGCTATTCTGCGCGATGATGACTGTCCATGTATTTTTCTGCTTCCCTGAAACGGCTGGGAAGGGCTTGGAGGAAATTGAGTCGATGTTCCAAGAGGGGCTCCCTGCCTGGAAAACACGTGTTGCTATGGAGCCTACCCCTGCGAGGCTGCATGGGCTTGACAACCCCGAAAAACCGCCATATGAGCAAGAGGGAGTGTGAGCAGAGGAGGTCAATTTCTTTTGCTTCATTTCCCTTTTTCCATTGAACGATCAAAGGCTAGATCTCGTTATTGGCCCTCTGTATATTTTAGTTTGCACCCCATTTCAGTGGGAATGACATTATGTGAATAAACATGGTCTGATCCAAGATCCCTTGTCGTGTAATTGTATGTTTACCATCTCTTTTGCCTGCTGTAACCTAATTGCTTATTTCGGTAACACCGCCGCCGATAAAGGCTACCCTATTATCTCGTCAAAATAGGTGCGAGCAACAAGCGGTCGAAGTGAAAGCTAGTGAACGGTCACAATAACTTTGGCTAACCCGAACAAAATAAAACCCGTCCGGTACGAAAACTGGTCCCCTGCAATCATAACTACATCTCTACGCTTGGCTCAGCTATCCACTTCAAGACAATGGCTTACTATCAAGCCGGGCACGAAAAAAGAAAGAAAGAAAAAGGAACAGGATGATTTTTGCAAACCTATTGTTAGTTTCGCATTTGGGTCGATCAATACCCGGCCAAGGCGGGACCCAATTTGTCGAGATTCCTATCATGTACCCTACATGTACCGCACTCGTGTAGTATAGCACGCCTTGCCAACAAGAAAAGCTCCTTCTCCCCTATATTTAGATATGAATATAAATGACCATTTATCCTATTTTTTGGACACCGCTTTTCACCTTCCCATTTGGGAGGATGATTACTCGTAGTATTGTAAAAGAACTGTTATTACATACCACCCGATCCAAGCAAAAGGGCCAATCTTTGGTGGGAAAATTTGCAATAGCAGTCTTTTTTTAAAAAAAGCCCTCGGCATTACGAGCACAGGGCAAGACACCGAGCAGGACCATTCTCAGAATCCCTCAATGCCGAGCATTGGAGGCTTCATGAGTTTGATTATCGACTTTTATCATAGGATCCGTCAAAACTATTGCTCCAAGTACCCGAAGGCACGAGAATTTCTGGTAGTAGATTGCAGTTTACAAAACTCACCTCCTTCCATAGTGGCACCTTGGTCTACAAGGCTAAGTATGAGAAGCAAATAATTTCTAACTCCTGACTGGGACTCCCAGTAACGTGTGACTGGTCTTGCACTACCTTCAGATACACCTCCTGGTTGGCCAGTTGTTGATATTCTCTACTCTTAGCCAATGTTGTACTGTACTTGTACAGTACAGGCTGACTCGGAGGCGGTTTAAACTGCTCTTCAATACTATATCAGTACTTTCAGACTGGCCTTGGCTATGTCTGTGAACTTCTACAGGGTGCTTGGCATGCTTTGCCCTCCTTGCAATCAACAGCAAAGTCTCCTCTTGCTTCTAGACACTTCTTGCCCGGAAAAAGTATTAATTCGGGTAGATAACCTTAGTTTAGACATAGAAAATCTCGAAACGAAAATGAAAAATGAAAAATGAACCCGAACACACATGAATAAAGAAAATTGGCAAATTGTCTATGCGTACCTGAGCGCCCATATCCCCAATTGAGATATCAACTTTTAGATTATTTATGCTGGAAACATATAATATCACGGACAACCCAGTTTACCTGCAGCAGGTTCCGAGTGACGAACTCCCTGTCTCTTTAGAGGCTCAAATGCCAAGCCACTTTCGTGTTACCGAAAACATGAAAACGTCAACGTCGCCAGAACGCTCCCTCTAAACCAAAATCTATCAGTAACAACAACAAAACAGCATTCACGATGGCCACAGTTCAGACCCAGACCATCCTTCGGGACCCGCAACTATTTTACTGGATTCTCTTCCCGATTACGGCTGTCATGGTTCTAACGGGTGTACTACGACACTACGCTACGGTGCTGATGCAGTCGGATCCTAAGAAGCAGGAGCTTAGCGCTATTTCTGAGCAGTAATTTTTCTCTCCCTCTTGTCTGGTGCATGTTCCTAACGATGGCAATCACAGGCGCAATTTACTTCGGGGGGTAAACCTTCGAACAAATCACAACCAGATCCCGCTTTCGTCGTTTATTGCGAGGAAAAATTACCTTGTTGCGGCGTACAATCGTGGGGACTTCCTGAAGGATCCGGAGAATAAGGGAAAGCCGCCGGCAAATCCAATGACGGATCCAGCTGGGATGGATCAGATGATGAATATGCTTAAGGGAAACATGGCAATGATGGTGCCGCAGACATTGATTATGGGATGGATTAACGCTTTCTTCTCAGGATTCGTAATAAGTACTCACTCACCCACCCCCAACTCCGTCCCTTGAAAACCTCGTTTGCTGATCTAGGTATCTCCTAGTGAAACTCCCCTTCCCCCTAACTCTCCGCTTCAAATCCATGCTCCAATCCGGCGTTGCCACGCGGGATCTCGACGTCCGATGGGTCTCCTCCCTCTCATGGTACTTCCTCAACCTCTTCGGCCTCCGTAGCATCTTCACCTTCATTCTCGGGAACGAGAACTCGGCCGACCAGATGACGCAGCAGATGCAGCAGATGAATCCTGCCAGTGGAAATGCCATGTTTGCACCGGGGCAGGACCCTAATAAGATGTTTTTGGCTGAGGCGGAAAATTTGGAAGTTGTTGGTGGACAGCATGAGTGGGTTCTTGATGGGGTTGTTGATAGATTACTTAAGAGTAGGGTTTAGATGATCTTGGGCGGAAGGGGGGGGTATTGGCAATGGTAATAGGACTTAGATATCATCAATGCATGCGTAATCTTTCGGTGTTTTAACTTTCGGGAGCGTTCAGATTGATTGCTATCTTATGGTGTCAATATCACACCCCTCTGGTTTACCGTTTATATCCCAAACAACCCATCCAGTGCTAGATTGACTAGCTTTTTCTGCCCCCGGCTGGAACACATTAGATTATCATACCAACCACCTAAAGTCAACATCACTACCATAAACCCACCTAAGCTCAATAGCCCATTAAAAACATCGACTAAAGGATACCGAATCTAATACCTTGCATGAGGCATCACCCCCACATCGCTTAACTACAATAGCTCCCATCTATTTATGATACCGAACTCAGCAAACCGGCTAGCAACCTCCGACCCAACCGAGGAAAAGGTCTGGTGGGGCTAACCCCCCCCCCATCCCACCCTCCTGTGAGTGTCAATTTACCCCCAGGCTCTGTTTCCGCTGGTCGATAATACCATACCATATCTCCTACAGCTAAAAGACTACCGGGACGAATAGCCTAACTCTGGTTCTTCTAATCGGAAAAGTTGAGGTTGACGAGTTACCTGGAGCACGCGCCGTGCGTGCGTGCGTGCGTGGGTAAGTAAGCATCGACTTGGGCTGGTTCACATATAGCGTCCTCTAATGATCTAGGCTTATCCTATATAGGAACTTCAGAGACGAGCGTGTTTGGCGATCATTGGGCTTAGGGTTGTTATCTCGGAGGACTTTCTCACTTTCTTGCTTATTGGCTTTGTTCCTTAAGGATTTCAGGACTTCAGGACCTGCGTTGTGTTAGCTGTTGTTCCAACGATGTAACCTGCGCTGTTGTTCCGGAGGGCTCCAATAGTTGTGGAGGTAGAGAACGCGGGAATTCATATGATAGCTCGCTACTTTTTAGACTATTGTGTTGACGGAATGATACTATAACATATCGGCCCTAGAACCGGGTCAACCAGCAGTGTATGGATTTTCGCACGAGAGTTTTGTTTAATCCTCATCCCAAGACCTCCAAAGCGGTCAAGCCTCTGAATTTGGCTCGAAAAAATGGGGGGGCAAAAAAAAAAAAAAAGGCAACTCTAGCATACTGGGCATTCAGGAGAGTCGACTGGTCTTTAGAACTTTCACTTCCCGAGTGTTTTCCTAAGAGATCAATTGAGCTTTCCAGGCTATGTATTTTTGGTGGGTTTTGGTTGGTTGTTTGACCCAGGAGCTGTTCTGCATCTGGGATATAATTTAATTAACCAAATATCGAGAGTGATGCAACGGGGCGTCACAATACTTTACTACCAAAATGACAACCGAAAAACATTTAAAAATCAAACAAATACATAATCCTAATTAATACCTTGTATCATATACTGGGAGTTTTTTGTTGCGGTAAAGGTATTGGGGATAGGGAGTGAGGGGGAGGGGTTGAGAAGTTGCCCGTGGTTGATCGTTGTGGGACCAAATGTTCGGTCAAATTATGCTAACCCACAATAGTGCTATAAAGGACCTTTTGTTAGTGTGACACGATTGACACTCCAAGCAAAATCTAGCGGGTTTCGACCTTCAGGGTGTCCAAAGCTCTTTCTCGGATATCGTACTCAAACCTTCTCGCCAGATTGCCCATAGCATTGGTCGTTCAGTTGAAGGAAAACGAAACAATCCTAAACCCACCCAAATCCCATCAAAGTCAGAGGACGCTACTCGTAAATGCCATGGGGGGTTGCTCTCCGGGGTGAAGCTTTTTATCTTGCATGCCATTTCTACTTAGGCTATTTGGATACGACGGTTCCGTTCCATGGCCCCATACAGATTGACCCTTTCCTTCCATTTAGTCTACCAATCGTTCTTACAGCAGAAACAGTCGCAAAACGAAACGGAACCATGATTTCCAAACGGAGCCTAACCTATCGCAGTCATTGGCAGCCGCTAATCTATTGTACTCGTACGAGCAGTGTACGAGTACGGTACCCTACAAGCAGGAGTGACATCAGGGCTCAACCTTGTACGAGTAGAATAGCAGGAGCCCAGTTCCGAGGGGACGGGAGCCCAGAAGCCACTTACCGATATCATACCCTATGATATCATGAAGCAAAGACCTGCCGCCATCCGCAACGAACTCTACTTTACTCGTAAACCCTCCCACAAGCTCTCCATTGAATAATCAACCGAGCAACCAACCAACTGTTACCGGTATCATACGGCATCTATCCTCCCCCAAGATAGTTTCACACAACTCTCCTTGCAACACAATCATGGAGTCCACGACTCAAGCACTTTCTGAAATTTTTCCACCGACACCATTGTTCACGGAAAAAGACCTCCCGGATCTTCTCTCCAAGGTCTACATCGTCACCGGGGGAGCCTCCGGCGTCGGCAAAGAGCTCTGCAAGGTGAATGCGTACCACCCCTCTATCCCCGGGATTTCCATTGACCCTTGAGTACTATAGATACTCTACGACAAGTCTGCTACCGTCTATCTTGCCGGGCGCAGTCAACAAAATGCTGAAAATGCTATCTCTTGGATCAAATCCGAAGTCGCCAACACAAGCGGAAGACTCGAGTTCTTGAATTTGGATTTGAACGATCTGTCTACTATCAAGCGCTCTGCGCAAGACTTCCTCGCGAAGGAGAATCGCTTAGATGTTGTTTGGCATAACGCTGGTGTTATGATGCCGCCGAGCGGGTCCAAGACCAAACAAGGTTATGAATTGCAACTCGGAACAAACGTGATAGCTCCGTGGCTATTCCAGAGTTTTCTTACTCCGTTGATGCAGCGGACGGCCGCTCTACCGGATACGCTAAAGGATAGCGTTCGTGTTATTTGGGTAAATATAATTCATTCAGTTCACTGCTTTGTAATCAATTGACAGTTAATGGCAGGTGTCGTCTGGGGCAAATAATGCTTCTCCTACCCCTGGAGGGATCAACTGGCCCGACATCAACTTCGAAAATGTCGGCTGGGGCATCCCTAGGCTATTCACTCTGAAATTTGAAATATACGGTCAGAGTAAAGCGGCGAACATCATTTTAGGAGCCGAGGCAGTTAAAAGATGGAGCGGATCAGGAATCCTCTCCGTCTCTCTTAATCCGGGAAATTTGAGAACAGCTCTAACGAGGCATGTCGCTGGGAGATTCCTAACCTCGATAATTGTATAACCCCCTTCTTATCCCCACCTACCTCCCACCCGCTAAACAGCGAACCCATAGAACTTAGCGCTCTACCCGCCGTACTACGGTGCCTTGACAGAGCTTTTCGCTGGCCTATCTCCACAAGTCGACGAGTCGCGTAACGGTTCACATGTCATCCCCTGGGGTAGATTCGGCAATCCGAGAAGTGATATTGTGCGTGGCTACGGTGAGAATGGCCCGAAATTGTGGGATTGGATAGAGAGCGAATGCAGGGAATTCATGTAAAGGACTTGTAAGCTCTTTCTCATTCTTAACTAGCATCGCTCCAATATATATCGCACCATTCCTCCTCATTTATTGTTTGACATTGAACCGCCTGACGCGAGAGTGGATTCTCTTGTGAGCCGATTCCCTCGAATACCATAAAAACTCGCTTTGGCGAGCCTTCCTATGATAGACCAAAACGTTTGTGGAAGAGAATCGGGGGTAGCTTGTTTGGCCCACCATCAAATTCGGATAATTCGCTAGGCAGCTTGCTGTCTGGGTCATTGACGGTTGGAAGCCTGTGGTCGTGCAATATAAATGTTTAAGCTGTGAAGATTTTACACGGGCAAATGGTTTAGGGGTATAATATCTCATTCGCATGGTGTGACTTGAGATGGTCCTGGGTTCGATTCCCAGTTTGTCCACACTTTTTTGTTTTGATTGCTCGCACAGCTCGTACTTTCGGTCAATACGAGTAGATCATCTTGTTTCCAGCCTACAAGCATGTTCTCGTTTTAGAAAAGGAACAAAGCACTCACGCCGTCCGACTGAAGCCTTGCCTTTTCGCTGACGGTGACTCACCAACTTCAATCCGGCATCATGAGTCAAGTCTCCAGCAAAAGCGCATTTAAAGCTTCACTCGAGTGATTTATGGTGACAAATTCAC
Organism: Tuber melanosporum; assembly: GCF_000151645.1. Classification (NCBI taxonomy): domain Eukaryota; kingdom Fungi; phylum Ascomycota; class Pezizomycetes; order Pezizales; family Tuberaceae; genus Tuber; species Tuber melanosporum. Next base: position 558,308 of record NW_003299114.1, on the reverse strand, counting down.
GTGTTGCCAAGAATTGCGGTAGAAGCCCTGGACATTCCGACGTGTTCCCCGAGTTATTAACGAATGCATGAGCACACCCCTCTGCTCGCTAGATAAGCATTGCACAAGCTGCTGAAATGAATTGAATATTTTATTTGGTCTGTCTGCGCATACTTTGATTCATCTCACGGGCAGAGGAAGGGAGGCCCGTACTCCAGTCGCCTTAAGATCCTCCAAAATCCAACTTGCCGTTCTTGCCTGTGCCCCTCCACCCTTCACCCATCAACGGCTTCACGATACCCGATAATAGACTAATTTCATCCTCTCCTCAGGCGTTCGCTCGCTCGTGTGTCGTGGTTGTGTGTGTGCTTGCTGGAATCTGGGGTTGGGTGTCGTTCGTTCTCTCACCTTTTCCTGTTCCTGGAGTTCATCGAGTTAGGGGTTCAATCTAGGCTACGGGCTACAAGGCTACAGATAGATACCGATATCGACGGTCCTCTCTTTTTTTTTCTTACAAGGCACGGTTTCCCCTCACAGTTTGCCCCCTCAATTCGCGACTGCTGCATCTCCACCTCCATAGGGAGCAGTTGGTCCGGCCTTTGCCCCCTCGGTCATTTTGATTGAGGCTCAACCGTTTGTGTTGAACCACTCGTTAACTCCTACGTACGCATCTCCCCTCCTCCAACTAGACAGGCTCATCTTCGCCAAATTTCCCATCTATCCATCATGACCACCACCCCGCCACCGCTCCTCAGCCCCTCGCCCCCTCCCCCACTGCCCGACAGCTTGTGCCCCGACGATCCCGAGGAGGTGACCACCCCAACCTCGAATCTACCTCCACCCCCCCTCCCCTCTCCACCTCCAAGGCAGCCGTCCCCTGTTCGTCACCACCACTCTGGCCCAGCTCCAGCAGCTGTCGGTAACTTTGGATCACCTCCACCGAACCCCCCTCCCCCTCCCCAATCGCTCGCTTACCAGCAGAATGGAGCCGGGACTACGCCGACTCAGGCACACTACGGAAGTGGAGGAGCGGTGGACCTGGGCAAACGGAATAGTGTGGTGATTAAGGTTGGAATGGTGGGAGATGCTCAGATTGGGAAGACTTCACTTATGGTGAAGTATGTGGAAGGGAGCTTTGACGAGGATTACATCCAGACTCTTGGTATGACTTCCCCCTCTCTTAGGTACCATGCTCACGGTGGTGGTGATACTTGGTAGTGATTATGTGCTGATTGTTGGCTATAGGAGTGAATTTCATGGAGAAAACCATATCTATCCGTAACACGGAGATCACGTTTTCCATCTGGGATTTGGGCGGTCAGCGAGAGTTTGTCAATATGCTGCCGTTGGTGTGCAATGATGCTGTGGCGATATTATTTATGTTCGACCTTACCCGGAAGAGTACTTTAAATAGTATCAAGGAATGGTATCGCCAGGCTAGGGGGTTCAACAAGGTGCTTGTGTCTTCTAATTTGGGCATGAGTTGGAGCTGACAAGGTTTCTGGGTATAGACTGCAATCCCGTTCTTGGTGGGTACTAAGTACGACCACTTTGTCAACTTTCCGCGAGAAGACCAGGAGGAGATCTCCAAGCAGGTATGAGATACCAGGCTCGTGGGTCTGGCTTCGTGTTAACATATCACAGGCAAGGAAGTTTGCTCGCGCAATGAAGGCTTCTTTAATTTTCTCCAGTACGAGTCACAGTATCAATGTTCAGAAGGTTGTACACACATTCCATTTCACCTTATCCAACCACCCTAGCTAACATCTATACTATCATAGATCTTCAAAATCGTTCTATCCAAAGCTTTCGATCTCAAATGCACTATACCAGAAATTGAGCATGTTGGTGAACCGCTTCTGTTGTACCAAGACGTGTAGCCTTTTTTCCTCCCTTCTCGCCGTTTCAGAATAAATCGCATTTTTTTTTAAAACTCGTGCTTTCATTTTTGTGCTGGGTGTATCGGGCTGGGGGGCACGGTCGGCGGAGTGGGACTATTATTTTTACCCCTGGCTTTTCTCCGTTTTTCCCCTTCAAACTTCATTGGTTTCATCTACGGTGGTAGGTTAGGTTAGGCTAGCGGGTGTCGGCGGGTGGATGAAGGTGCGGGTTGTCTGAAATATTACATTTTCTAGTATCGTAGCTAAATGTTGCCGTTCGTTCTTTTCTTTTTTCCCCCTTTTATGTTTCTTTTCGCTCCTGAATTCATGGTGGTGGGATACCTTTCTTTTGTATTGGTTGGCTTTTACTTGAGTAATGCATTGGCGTGAGGTGGTGCTAGGGAGGTGGGTGGAGAGTGAGAAGAGGTGAGGAGATGGAATAAGGGAGATGATTACCTAGTTCACTGATAGGCATGGAATAAATTGGTTCATAGCATGTCACTTCACGACCAAATCTGGAAATACTTTCTTCAAGTCTGAGCTTGTGAGGTCGGTGATACCTTGCCAGCATTCGATGATGGAGGTTGCTATAAAAGTGCATGCCGTAAGGGAGCCTCTGGCATGGCCGTGCTGTAGAATTACTCTAATTAAGATAGCTGATGCTCGGGTCAATAATTCAGATCATTATCACTTTCCCCACAAGCAATCTAGCAAGGATGTGGCCGCCTCTCTCTCTGGCAGCCAAGGCATCCGCTTCGTCGCCGGCGTACAGCACGTCCTATGATATATTGTATTAGAGAACTTCCACCAAAAAAATAGGCTGGTGTCGGAGGCCTGGAGATCGGCGTAAGGGTTCAAGCTATAGCTCTGACTATGGTGAATCCCGTAGTTCATTAACTTCTGATCTGCGGTATGGCATGAATTACCGTGGGTCTAATATCCCCTTCACTGCGATCCCGTATTCTTGCGTGCTTCTGTTTTTGGATTACCGGCATACTTATGCGAGTTTTGCTGCGTAGAGGGGCTTGTGTGGATGTGGGGTGGTTCTGGGGAGGGTGGAATATCAAGCCATCATGGGTTGTGCTGTGTGTGTGGGGGGGGGGCTCTGATTGGCAGGCTAGGACATACTGCAGGTATCATGGGTCTGATTGAGCATTGCTGTTCCTTGATGTGTGGTTCTCTGGGTGGGTACGGGTTGTTTGGTGCTGGGTGGTGATGTTGAGTAAAGTTATGATAACTTCCTTGGAATAGGCCTTTCTTGAGGTGAGGGGGTCTGCGGTGATGGGAGCTTGGGCTCCGAAGGGGATATCTTCTTAGGGTGTGTAAGGATTTTGGGAGCCTTATCATACCTCTTATGGTACGATAACTTATTCTTGGTGGAAATGCTATCACTCTTCAATGACTGCGGTCCTCACTTGTTAGTAGGGCACCTGTATTGAGAAATTAGATGATCCGACATGGTATGATATGGGGGACTGGACACCTGAGGGCGCACAATTGTGCAAAGCTTATCCCTATCCAGGGGGTAATTTGGTTCTGGGGGCTAGAATATCATTAAATTTACGGCCTTCGGACCTCTTAATTATAGAATGTTTTGGTGTAACTGAAATCATGAGCTATCATTTCAGTAGCCCTGAGGTATGGCTTCCAGTAGCACCCACCTAGGTGCTGGCGTTTTATACAGCATCCCAACTTATAATCGAATACCAATTACTTCACTCTAGATGGCTTTTTCCGGTAATTTGCAGTACAATACTAATTTTTATTAACGACCCTTACTGCATGCATGATTTGCCTCCACAGCGTATCACTTCCCGCCTTGAAACCATGATTCTTCCCTCAGCGCAAGTTCTCCCCTAAATACCGGTACTGGGTGAGAAAACGATATCAGAACATCCCTTTCAAGTGCTATCGATAACACCTCGCCATCACTTTACTCGTACTGTAGAAGTGAATCAAGCTCCTCATGGTCTAGACTACCTGCCACCCACTAAAAAGTCTCTGTCTCACTTCGGTGATCCCTGCGACAGGAAGTCCCTCAAAGAACCAATCCCAAACCCCTCTCACCCCCCACACCGAATACAAGCCTTTTGCCCCAGCCAAATTGCCCCAGCCAAATCTTTTCACCATCATCGCCACCTTCGTCCAGCTCGAACCATCTTCGGAAACAAACGAACTACCACCGCCAAAAATCTAACCCCTAGGTCACCTTCACACCCGGTCACTGGACCGACAGCAAAATAATTATTCGGGGATAGGAGACAGTAAAAACCCATGTATATCAAACTCCCACAATAAAGACCACACCAGAGGCAGCAGTCATGCCGCGACAAAACTGGCGAGCAACCACTCCTCCAATCGCCAAGGCCACCGCGACCCAAACCTGCGTACCATATACACTTTCAGGAGGATGGACAATCTCTCTCTCCCCATCATCCACAATCACCCTTGCCTCCGATGCAACGGTAACGCCGGACTGCTACACGAGCACGCACCCGCCGTCCTCGACCGCGACCTCTGGGGACATAGCGTCAGCCGACTCGCTCGCGGCCAGCGAACTCCGGGACCCATTCTATGCTTCTACCATCCCCATGGCGTACTCCATATCTGCGACTACGACGCTGGCGTACGTACTGTTGTTTCTGCTGTTCTTACCGAGCCCCCCGAATTCGAGACCTTGGCTGCAGAAGGTTGCTACTCTCACGGTGGTTATTTGCTTGACTACTGCTTTTGCGGAGACGACGACGGTACTGGAGCAAGAGTACTCCCTTCGCGGGTCCAGCTTATACAGCATGACCAACGAAGCTCGCCAAGTCCGCCGCCAGGTCGTCGGCGGAACATTCATTCGGATAGGGAGAATAATCTCGGACCTCTTTCTTTGGTTGGCACAAGTGCAAACGCTAATCCGGCTCTTTCCTCGCGAGCGCGAAAAAGTGATTATTAAATGGGCGGGTTTCGGACTCATCCTTCTGGACACTATATTCTCCATCTTACAAACCTTCGTTTCCCCTCTGTCTTCAGACCCAGATTCGTTCCTCGATGCAATCCCTGCTCTATCATATCTTTTCCAGATCGCCTTGTCACTGCTATATGCTTCGTGTGTGCTTTATTACTCATTCGCAAAGAGGAGGTATAGTTACTTCTACCCCCCCTTATTTTCGAGGTCCCCGCCGGGGAGTAGGAGGTATGGTGGTAGAAGTATCATCCTGGTTGCGATTCTGAGTATCGCGAGTGTGCTCACGCCGATCGTGTTTTTTGTCCTGGATATCGCGCAGAAGGACCTCGCGGGGTGGGGGGATTACGTCCGTTGGGTTGGAGCGGCAAGTGCTAGCGCGGTAGTCTGGGAATGGGTGGATAGAATTGAAGAGCTCGAAAGGGAAGAATGCAAGGGTGGGGTTCTAGGAAGGGAAATCTTCGACGAAGACGAGGACGAGGACGGATTTCAAGGTGACCACCGACGTCGCCAGCATTTCGGCCATGGCGGCGGCAACAACGGGGGAGATGGAGGGCTAAGCCGAGAAACAACTGTAACTAGCGAGAGCACAAACTACGCCATCAACGCTCGCAGCATCGACCCCCCACTGAATAGACTAAACACTCCTTCTAGCTCATACACCGCCCGGGAACGAATCGTCCGTTCCAATAGCACCGCTTCCATCCATCACCTCTCCACCGCTTCACCTACCCCGCCTCCCCAGGCGGCAAAGTCTTCATCGTCACCGCACACAATAGAAGAAACCCAAGAAGCTGCCGACACCGACCACCGAACACACAACGTTTCCACCATGAATACCACTGTTTCCTCCTCCTCCCGCATACAGTTCTCCTCACAGCCCCAAACGGACTCTGCACCCCCGCCGCCGCTTCCTCTGTCAGTCACACCGTCAATGCAAGAAACGCCATCGAACGAATGGGGTTTCCGACGCAAAAAGCGGAAAGAGGTCAACCCCCCACTACCCGTCGCGTTCATTCCTGCGCCGCGGCGCGGGAGACGCGGGAGTTGGGGGGCTGTGGAAAGGGCGAGGAACGAAGCCATAGGGAGGGGAGACGAGGGGTAGCTGGTATTGCATTGCATACTCATTCGGGAGGTTTTTTATGTATAGTTATTTTATTTTATCCCACCTTCGTGTTTGTGGGGCGGAGCGGATTAGAGTGGGCGGCTTGGGTGTACGTGGTTATGGGCATAAGCGGAGTTTTTTTTGCGGTTTGGATATC
>NW_003299114.1:527390-552229 GCF_000151645.1 Tuber melanosporum | reverse complement strand
GACGGTTCTAGCCTACCGAAGTTGTTGTCTTTTACCTTAGTCAAAGTTATTTTTCGCCCTCGCACGTTATATTGGCTCATTTAGTGTACGATAGGTGCTTTTAGTGCTCGAAATTATCGGTGGTAGGTGAAGGTGAGGATGAGGGTTACTGGGTCCATTGATCCCGGAACATAGTTCTTGGCCAACGGTGATCGTCACTTTGGGAACCGGAGCCGCCTGGCCAGCGGCAGCCTCAAGCATCGCGCATGGCATCCCTGCGTAACATTTCTCAGAATTCAAGTGGCCGGATTGAAGTCGAATTTCCGTTTGGAGTATGTGGTATCTTGGCACGGCAACGGGGGGCTGTTTTGTAAGCAAAATTTGAAGTGCCGCATGAGAGTATCACATCATACTGGATGCAACACCATGACATTCGATGGGGCTAGCTCTTAAGCCGTCTCTTGAGTGAACAATTCCTTATCCTGTTACAAGCTTGATCCAAGTCTATCCAATGAGCTGCAATGCATGTCCAATCGAAGCAAGACACCACTCAAGGTATTATCGATTTCGAAAGGGTCTTCAGTAGTGATTCGGGCCTGCTCAAATGGCCGGATTGAAATCGGAGGATCCTGCTTGGGATTAGTGCAGATTGAGCTACAACTAACTACATATGGCATTAAAATCATGATTACTGTCACAGCTAATATAAAATACCAGTGCAGTCTATTTAGCATACAACCGATTAAAGTTGTTTCCACCGCTATGTAAAATTACAAAGTCAAGCTTTGGATGGAATGACTGGCAATGTAAATCAATGTAGTCTAGAGAAAGCTCTTGCCATAGCTTTTCTAGTGTAGATTTTGCTTGCTTTACTGTTATCTAATTGGCTACTGAAAATGGGTATTGTTATGCGAAAAATGTACCGTTGCATTTTAAAGAGTGTAGAGTTATTGAGGTTTAAAGTTTGTATAGCAACTAAGTGAATCTTGAGAAAAACAAGAAAAATGATTTAAGCTCTAAATTTTATGATAGCAGTACAATGAATGGTTGAATTTCTCTTATACTAGGTTCAAAAAACTTAGAATTTATGGTAATACAGACTTATAATAAAAAAAATAAGGAATGTTGTTGTAACGTGGTCGCAAGGTGCTAATCACGTTATCGGTAAAGAATACGATAGTTGGCAGGTGGCCTGCTCTTCCGGAGAGGAGGCGAGAGCTGAGAACTAAAGGAGGCTTCGAGGGTGTACTGAGAAACAAGGAAGTAACTGTTCAACCAAGTATATTGAAATACTGTCTGCCGAAGTCTGCCGTTTCTATCGTAGAAACAGGCGGTCTTTAAATACACAAATCTGTTCATGTCTTAACATAAACGAAACTAATCAAAGGTATCAACTGATACACTTTGGTAAAACTTCTTAAGTATCAAAGCAATACTTAAAACAAAACATAAAACAAAACCAAGTATCAAACGATACTTAAAACTAACCAAGTATCAAAGCGATACTTAAAACAAAACATAAAACAAAACCAAGTATCCGTACCGGTTACAGTTGTAATTAAAAATTATTATTAAAAATTACCTCTAGTAGACAAGTAATATACTTAGTATCTCTCTAGTTGACAGGTCTCAATTGTCTTTCCTCTTCTTATTTGTAGAGCCTGGAGGACGTTTCCAACCACGTTGCTTTATTGATCCAGCATTTGATATTGTAGTCTTTAGACTACTTGTACCATCCTCATGATCTGTATCCTGGTACATCTCCTGTTCTCCACTAGCTTCCGGTCCAACTAATCATTAATTAGTGAATAATTTCTCTAATTGCATAGTATAAAGTACAGAACTTGGAGTGGAAACTTACTAGTAGTGCTTTCTCCATTGTTTTCACGATTTGATGTTGTATCAGCTTGCTGAGTTTTAGACTTCTTTGCACATTGCACATGTAAGCTTTTCTTTTCCCAAACTGTAAAGATTAGTGTTACTGTTGGCTATGGATAAGGCTACTAAGATTGGTATTCAGAAGGAATGTATTTTGAGTACTTATGCCACAGATCATGTGTAACATGTTTGCAAGGTGCTAATCATGTTATCGGTAAAAGATACGATAGTTGGCAGGTGGCCTACTCTTCCAGAGAAGAGGTGAGAGCGGAGAACTAAAGGAGGCTGCAAGGGTATACAGAGGAACAAAAAAGTAACCATTCAACCAAGTATATTGAAATACTGTCTGTTGAAGTCTGCCTTTTCCATCGTGGAATCAGACGGTCTTTAAATACACAATTCTGTTCATGTCTAGCATGAACGAAACTAATCAAAGGTATCAATTGATACACTTTAGTAAAACTAATTAAGTATCAAGTGATACTTAAAACAAATATAAAATAAAACCAAGTATCAAATGATACTTAAAACAAACCAAGTATCAAAGCGATACTTAAAACAAAACATAAAACAAAACCAAGTATCAAACGATGCTTAAAACAAAGCAAGTATTAAAGCGATACTTAAAATAAAACATAAAACAAAATCAATAACCGAGTACCCGTACCGATTATATTCTCCAAAATAAAACAACTGTTTATACAAACAAAACCTAATAATAATCAAAAGTGGAGTCTGAGAAACTAAAGGCTTCTATTTCTGCTATTAGCACTACATCATAAGTGTTACACCAGGGATAAGAGAAAATCCTAAGAAAGCATTGAGACTCAAGGAAATGCAGTTCACAGTAGTCATGAATACCAGATTCATACTGTACATCTACCTAAACATTATCGCAATCAGGACAGTAGTCTACCCAGAGGATAGCGAAGTTGTAACCTGTACGGATACTTGGTTAGTTTTAAGTATCGTTTGATACTTGGTTTTGTTTTATGTTTTTGTTTTAAGTATCGCTTTGATACTTGGTTAGTTTTAAGTATCGTTTGATACTTGGTTTTGTTTTATGTTTTGTTTTAAGTATCGCTTTGATACTTGCTTAGTTTTAAGTATCGTTTGATACTTGGTTTTGTTTTATGTTTTATTTTAAGTATCGCTTTGATACTTAAGGAGTTTTACCAAGGAGTATCGATTGATACCTTTTGATTAGTTTCGTTTATGTTAAGACATGAACAGATTTGTGTATTTAAAGACCGCCTGTTTCTACGATAGAAAGGGCAGACTTCAACAGACAGTATTTCAATATACTTGGTTGAACGGTTACTTCTCTGTTCCTCAGTACGTCCTCGAAGCCTCCTTTAGTTCTCAGCTCTCGTCTCCTCTCTGGAAGAGCAGGCCACCTGCCAACTATCGTACCTATTACCGATAACGTGATTAGCACCTTGCGAACACGTTACATTTTTTTAACCTCAGCAAGTGGTTAAGAACCTGTCCCCGGATTTAGGCCTGATCAACCTATCAATATCCACCTCAGAACGCTAGCGGAGAGAAGCGGCAGAATCACAGCACATTCGGCTTCATCTCAAACCCAAGATAGAGTCTTTGACGACCAGGAGTGGGAAGCAAATCCCACGGCAAGACCTTACAAGAAAGAAACAACCCCGGCGCTCTGCTAAAGAGCCGGGCGATCCTGCAAACACGGAAGATACACAACCTCCAGGAGAATTCCCTGCTACTCCAGCAAAGAAGCCTTCCTTTGAACCTTCAGACGACCCCGAATCCAGTAGCGAATCAGATATGGCTAGCACAGGAGGAGGGCCTTCTGGAGGAGGGAAATCTCGGGCAAGGCCAGAAGAAGAGGAGGTACTCGCAGCATTTGAATCCCCTAAGTTTAAACTCCACCTCCCAGCGAAGTTCACAGGAGAAGGAAAAGACCTCAGACCTGAAGCCTTTGACCGATGGGCAACAGAACTCTCACACTTCCTACTCTTACAAGGAAAAGATATGGAAGACCCTACAACTGGACTTATCATTGGATCATTCTGCGAAGGGAAGGCAACCGACGCATACCACCAATGCTATAAGGATTTCGGCGGGAATGTAAGATTAAGAGGAACTACAGTTATCGATTACCTGAAAGGACGATTCCAATCCTCTATAACCAACGACCTCCTATACAACAAATTCAACCAGCTCCAGCAAGTTAATGGAACACATGTCAAGCGAATCACCGATGTGGCTACGGACCTAATGATGTATAAGGACCGGATGGAGAGAGGAAGTATTTCCAAATACATCCTGAAGCGAGGATTGTACGACACCATGCACCCTACCCTCCGGCGAGAAGTGGAACCACTCGAGGAAGACGGTGATGATATTTCAGTAATAATTGCAAGAGCAGAACGAAAGGACTCCATTCTCCATGAGACCAAGGCCTACAAAACACAGACATCCTCTAGTAGAAACAGCCAGCCACGACACAAAGCCTCCAGCAACTCTGAAGACGATACCCCACGGGTTTTCAAGAAGAAAACAAAATCCTCCAAAGAATCGAGACGGCAAAAAGGAGAATGTTTTGAATGTGGAAAAACAGGACACATGGCAAAGAACTGTCCTACGAAGAAAGGAAAAGGAAATGCGATTAAGCAAGAGGCGTTAGCCAACAATGTTGAAAGCGATAACACCTAATCCAGTGAATATGAAGAGATCCATATCGGATATATCGATGTGGAATGCAACAGTGTTCGACCTCCGGCTACATTCAAAGCACACACCGCTCTAGAAGGTACTATCCTGATCAATAGCAAAAGGGCGCGAGTCCTATTCGACACTGGTGCAATCGGAAGAGATATGATCAGTAATGCCTTTGTCTCTGTCCATGGACTCCTCACTTGAGACCTTAACCAACCCATACCAGTCAATATGGCAGTAAAAGGATCACGATCCACAGGTCATAAAACCTGTAGTGCGACCATTCGACTTGGTTCTGCAGTCCTACCCCTCCAGGAAATGCTGGTTGGAAACTTAGCCAAATATGATGCCCTAATAGGCATGCCATTCCTAAATCGCCACAAAGCTATAATCATGTGTGGGGAATCAACTATTGATTTCCGAGAGCAGAAGGTTAGAGTCTCATGCAAGCCAACTAGCGGAGAGTACCGAGCCGCAGTTTGTGAAGCAACTGCCCTATGACTATTGGATGAGTACTCTGATGCTTTCCCTGATCAAATACCCGAAGAACTACCGCCTATGAGAAAGGTGAATCACCACATCCACCTCCGAGACCCCTCTAATCTCAAAAACCAACCCACCTACTCTATTCCTGACGCATACAAAAGCCCACTTTGTGATTGGATCAACCAACAACAGAGATGAGGAGTCATCTACCGAGCAGAAGCCCCAGGTGCCGCTTCTATGTTTGTTCAACCCAAAGCAGATGGCAAAAGAATCCGCCCCTTGGTTGACCTTAAGCTACGGAACGAAAACACAGTTATGGACAGCTCCGCTATCCCAAACCAAACCCAGATTCTAAATGCAGTTGGACGGGCAAGATTCTGAAGTAAGATTGACCTAAGTGATGCGTACTTCCAAACAAGGTTAGACCCAGGGAGCGAACACTACAACAGTTTCAAAACACCCTTCTGAAGTTTCATTAGCCGAGTTATGTTACAAGGTGATATGAATGCGCCCGCCACCTTTATGTGAATTATGGAAAACCTTCTAAGCGAATACCTTCACCATTTTGTTTGGGTTTATATTGATGATATTCTCATCTTCTCGAACACCGAAATAGAACATGCCTACCATATAGGATTAGTTTATACCAAACTAAGGGAAGCTAAATTCTACGCTAGCAGAGACAAATCAATTCTGTTTGCCGATAAACTCGATATCCTAGGAGATGTTATAGATGATGAAGGAATACACGCAGCCCCTGAAAAAATAGCCTGTTTAACGGAATGGTCAACACCCCGGAATCAAAAGGAACTCATGCGATTTCTAGGACTAGTCAACTATATTTCCCAGTTCCTCCCACACCACACCACTGTGACAGCGCCGCTCACAAACCTTACCGGAAATGCAGAATTTGTCTGGACCCATACTCATGACCAAGCCTTTACCAACATCAAGGAATTGATTAAAAACGCCAACATTATTCAACCTATCAACTATAGTAAATCAGAACCGATATGGCTAATTACTGATGCATCGGATGTTGGAGTTGGAGCATGGTTTGGGCAAGGGGCCTCCCACGAAATGGCAAGGCCGGCGGCATTACACAGCAGGAAGTTCACTAACTCACAGATGAACTATGGAACAACAGACAAGGAAGCCCTTGCTGTGATTGATGCTCTCGCCGCTTTCAATCACATCCTGATGGACAATACCTTCACTATTGTCACCGACCAGCAACCTCTCACTAATCTTAAAACTGAAAGAATACCTGGAAGAAGAAGAACAAGATGGATAGGCGAGATCAGCAAATACGATGCAAAAATCATCTATATCCCTGGAAGAACGAACTACTTAGCTGATGCTCTCTCCCGCCTATATGAGAATCTTGACATCGCAGACCCCCCTCTTGTTCACGACCATACAAGACAAAGCGAGGACAGCCCTGACGACACCTCCTATGAAGAAGAACCATCGATGGCTGCCGCCAGCTCTGCCACTCCCTCCAATCCTTTCTCTTACACCATGTATAGTGCTGCCGGAACAGAACGAGGAAAGGACATTGATGAAGAATGGAAAGACAATTGCACGCTCCACAGCACACCTCCTCATGAACTTGAACAAAGCAGACTCCACTGGTCCCACTGTTATCACGACACCTGCCCTTTTCACCAGACTGAGATCAAGTTCGACAACAGATACCAACGACCGTACTTTATGCCTGCTGACGATTCCAAAGACACCAGCTTCGACACCATAGAAGGGGCAGAAGAGATGATCGATGAAGATGAATCGACCCAACCTCCTCATACCCTTAATCCTGTTCCAACACGATACCAAGGTCTTGAAGAACTCGAACAAGCAGCAGCCTACGTGGATGCAATATCCTATTTACACCCCCCACAGTCGGCCCCGCCATCCTCTCCTCCCATAATCGATTCACAACCACTATATGGTGGACCCTTACGAGTATATAACAATGAAACCATTGTCTCAGTCATACCCCCTACTATTCCCGAGCATCGGCGTCAACTCTACGAAGCCTTTAAGGAAGAGGAAGCCCCTATCGAACCAACAAGAGGATCCCTAAGCGAGGATGAACTAGATGTTAGATCGACCACAGAAGAATTAACCTCCACTTTCCGAAGCCAAATGATAGCAGGATACCGCCATGACCCGATTTACTGCAAAGCCATGGATAGCTCCAGGCATGGAGACCTCGCCCCCTACAACATATCAAATGGAATGGTCTATACCAGCACCCGTTATGGTGAACACTGCTTATACATACCAAAGGGCCATATGTTCAATGGAATGACTATTAGAGAATATGTTATTACTAAAATCCACAACAAAGGACAACATAGTGCGGATCGCAACCTCCAATATGCCTCAGAATATGTTTACTGGCCTGAAATGTGAAAGGACTTCCGCGATTTTGTCAGGCAATACAAACTCTGTCAGGGACAAATAAGAAGACGAACAACAACTTCCTGAAGGGAAAGCTCAGACCCTCCAACTACCATGTGAAATATTTGAATCCTATGCCATCGATTTTGCAGGACCATTCAACAAGTCTGCCGGATATGACACCATCTTGGTAGCTGTGGATCGATTCTCTGGATACACCTGGTTAATACCAATGAAGGTTACCGATTCCTCCAAAGACACCTGGAATAACCTCCAACGATACTTGTTTACCTCCCACGGGTACCCCTTATCCATTGTCAGTGATGCTGATCCCCGCTTTACCGCCAGATTCTGGAAGCAAACCTTGACCTCCCTCGGAATAAACCACATTATGGCTACCCCAGGACACCATGAGACTAATGGCCAAGCAGAACCAAAAATCCGCGAGGTTAAGACCGGAATTAGAAACATGATCAATGAACTACAAACCAACTGGGAACCAGCCCTTGTCCAACTCGCTTCATATATCAATACCGGATTTTCAGATACCTTGGGGATGTCGCCATACAAGGCAGTTTTTGGCCGCCAATACCCTCTCCTACCTACAACTCTATTCAAGAACTCCTCAGTCCCTGCCTCCGATGACCACTTAAACCGCCATCAAGCGATTCGGAATGACGCTTTCCAAGCTGTTAAGGCTGCCCGATTCCGAAGCACCACTACCGCTCAGAAGCGACGACGCAAACATGTCCCTATTTCTCCTGGTGATATGCTCATGGTACATGGAAACATGTTCATCACCAATGTTGGATACAGCAAGAAACTGCAACCCCGATGGCGAGGACCTTTTAAGGTCTTATGCTTTGACGAACATACAGAGAACTACACTGTTCAGATGAATGGACGCATGTACCACCGCAATACTGCAGTATTCCACGCCTCTGCTGTCAAACGATTCCACCCAAATGACGACTTTAAGTTCCCTGGAAGAACCCATTCTCGACCCGAACCTATCATCATTGAGAAGAAAGATGAATGGGAAGTTGAAGAAATCTGAGACCACCGCTTTTGGCATGGAAATGATCAATTCTTAGTCAAATGGAAAGGATATCCAACGAGCGAAAACAGTTGGGAACCACTGGAAGGACTAGAGCACGCTATGGATATGGTGAATGAATGGTGGAAAGACAATATGCCGAATGGATCCCTTCCCCCAACAATAAACTACATCACTATGTGCTGGACACCCACGATGCCAGAAACTGAGCGATGGCATGCAGAACTCGAAACTAGAGATGGATTTTGGGCACCATACTTTGAATCGGAATTCGAGAGTAGTGATGAGGAGAATTAAGCTATGGAGCAGGCCCTCCACAACCTTATCTAGTCACCAATCACCATCCGAATACCATAACGATGTCAAACTATGTGGAGCTCAATGTGAGGCAGCGACAACAGATTGTTGGACTGTTGTTGAACTGCGATGTTATCCAACTTGAAGACTACTTCGAAATCCTCTGGATTGAGTACTGTCCTGATTGCGATCCTGCTTGCGTTGATGTATAGCACGAATCTGGTATTCGTGACTACTGTGATTTAGATTTCTTCAAGTCTAAGTGTTTCCTTAGAGTTTCCTCTTGTCCCTGGTGTGACACTTACGATGAAGAGTTTTTAGCGGAAACTGAAGTCTTTAGTTTCTCAGACTCCGCTTTTGATGATTATTAGGTTTTGTTTGTCTAAACAGTTGTTTTGTTTTGGGGAATGTAACCGGTATGGATACTTGGTTAGTTTTAAGTATCGTTTGATGCTTGGTTTTGTTTTATGTTTTTGTTTTAAGTATCGCTTTGATACTTGGTTAGTTTTAAGTATTGTTTGATACTTTGTTTTGTTTTATGTTTTGTTTTAAGTATCGCTTTGATACTTGGTTAGTTTTAAGTATCGTTTGATACTTGGTTTTGTTTTATGTTTTATTTTAAGTATCGCTTTGATACTTAAGGAGTTTTACCAAGGAGTATCGATTGATACCTTTTGATTAGTTTCGTTTATGTTAAGACATGAACAGATTTGTGTATTTAAAGACCGCCTGTTTCTACGATAGAAAGGGCAGACTTCGACAGACAGTATTTCAATATACTTGGTTGAACGGTTACTTCTCTGTTCCTCAGTACGCCCTCGAAGCCTCCTTTAGCTCTCAGCTCTCGCCTTCTCTCTGGAAGAGCAGGCTACCTGCCAACTATCGTACCTATTACCGATAACGTGATTAGCACCTTGCGAACACGTTACAGAAGTAGTCTTCAAGTTGGATAACATTGTGGTTCTACAACATTCCAACAATCTGTTGTCGCTGCCTCACATTAAGTTCCACATAGTTTGACATTGTTATAGTATTTGGATAGAGGATAGTAATCAGATGAGGTTATCAAGAGCCTGCTCCATAGCCTGATTTTCTTCATCACTGCTTTCGAATTCCGACTCAAAGTATGGTGCCCAAAACCCATCCCTAGCTTCGAGTTCCATCTGCCATTGCTCAGTTTTTGGTATCATTGGTGTCCAGCACATTGTGAAGTAATTGATCATTGGAGGGAGGGATTTATTTGGCATGTTGTCTTTCCACCATTCGTTCACCATATCTATAGTGTGCTCCAGTCCTTCAAGTGGTTCCCAGCTGTTTTTGCTCGTTGGGTATTCTTTCCATTTGACCAGGAACTGATCATTTCCATGCCGAAGGCAGTTGTCTTGGATTTCCTCAACCTCCCATTCATTCTTTTTATCAATCATGCTAGGTGGGAGTTGAGAGTGGATTCTTCCAGGGAACTTGGAGTTGTCATTTATATGGAATCGCTTGACATCAGAGGCATGGAAAACTGCAGTATTGCGGTGGTATATGTGACGATCGATCTGGACAGTGTAGTTTTCTGTATAATCGTCAAAGAATAAGACCTTGAAAGGTCCTAGCCATCGGAGTTGTAGTTTCTTGCTGCGTCCAACATTGGTAATGAACATGTTTCCATGTACCATGAGTATCTCACCTGGTGGAATAGGAACATGCTTGCGTTGTCACTTCTGAGCAGTAGTGGTGCTACAGAATTGGGCAGCTTTAACAGCTTGGAAGGCATCATTCCGAATTGCTTGATAGCGGTTTAGATGATCATCGGAGGCAGGGACAGAGGAGTTCTTAAATAGAGTTGTAGGTAGGAGAGGGTATTGGTGGCTGAAGATTGCCTTGTATGGAAACATTCCCAAGTTGTCTAAATATCCAGCATTAATATATGCGGCGAGCTCAATGAGGGCTGGTTCCCAGTTGGTCTGTCATTCATTGATCATGTTCCGAATTCTGGTCTTGATCTTGCGGACTTTTCATTCTGCTTGGCTATTCATCTCATGATATCCAGGAGCAGCTATAATGTGGTTGATTCCAAGGGAGGTCAAGGTTTGCTTCCAGAATCTGGTGGTGAAACGGGGATCAGCATCACTGACAATAGATAATGGGTATTGATGGGGAGTGAATAGGTTTCGTTGGAGGTTATTCCAAGTGACTTTGGAGGAATCGGTAACCTTCATTGGTATGAGCCATGTGTATCCTGAAAAGCGATCCACTGCTACTAAGATAGTGTCATATCTGGCGGACTTGTTGAATGGTTCTGAGAAATCGATGGCATAGAATTCGATAATTTCGCAAGGTAACTGAAAGGTCTGTACTTTCCCTTCAGAGAGTTGCTTTTGTTCCTTATTTTCCTGGCAGAGTTCACATTGTTTAACGAAATCGTGGAAGTCCTTTCGCATTTCAGGCCAGTAAACATATTCTGAGGCATATTGCAGGTTGTGGTCTACACTATGGTATCCTTTGTTGTGGATTTGAGTAATGGTGTATTTCCTCATGGTCATTCCATTGAATATATGGCCTTTTGGGATGTATAGGCAATGTTCACCATACTGGGTGCTGGTATAGACCCTTCTATTGGATATGTTGTAGGTGGCGAGATCTCCATGTCTGGAGCTATCTATAGCTTTAAAATAGATCGGATCATGGTGGTATCCTGCTATCATCTGGCTTCGGAAGGAGGAGGTTAATTCATCTGTAGTTGATCTGATATCTAGTTCATCCTCAATGAGGGATCCTCTTGTCGGTTCAATAGGGTCTTCCTCTACTTCAAAGGTTTCATAGAGTGGTCAGTGATACTTGGGAATCGTAGAGGGCATGACAGAAACAATAGTTTCATTGTTGTACACTCGCAAGGGTCTACCATAGAGTAGTGTAAATCTATTAGGGGGTGAGATGATGTCGCTGCTGACTGCGGAGGGTGTAGGTAAGATATTGCATCCATGTAGGCTGTTTCTTGTTTGAGTTCTTCAAGACCTTGGTGTGTCTCTTAGGGTAGGATTAAGAGTAAGGGGAGGTTGGATTGATCTATCATCAACTTCATCCATCACCTCTTCTGCTCCTGCTATAGTGTTGAAACTGGTGTTTTTGGAATCATCAGCAGATATATAGTATGGTCACTGGTATCTGTTGCAGAATTTAATTTCAGTCTAGTAAAAGGGGCAGGTATCGAGGTAACCATGGGGCCAGTGGAGTCTGCTTTGTTCAAGCTCATGAGGAGGTGTACTGTGGAGGGTGCAATTATCTTTCTACTCGTCATCGATATAGCCGTTCCTTGTTCTGTTCTGGCTGCTCTATACATGGTATAAGAGAAAAGATTGGAGGAAGAGGTAGTACTAGTGGTAGCCATTGATGGTTCTTAATCATAGGAGATGTCGTCAGGTCTATCTTCACTTTGCCTTGTATGGTCATGAACAAGAGGAGGATCTTTGAGTTCTTGGTTCTCATATAGCTGGGAGAGAACATCAGCTAAATAGTTGGTAATTCCAGGGGTATAGATGATTTTTGCATCGTATTTGCTAATTTCTCCTATCTATCGTGTTCTTCTCCTTCCAGGAACCTTTTCCATTTTAAGGTTAGTGAGACGTTGGTGGTCGGCAACAATGGTGAAGGTATTGCCCATCAGGATGTGGTTGAAAGCGGCAAGAGCATCGATTACTGCAAGGGGTTCCTGGTCTGTGGTTCCATAGTTCATCTGTGAATTTGCGAACTTCCTGCTTTGTAATACTGCTGGTCTAGTCATTTCATGCAAAGTGCCTTGTCCAACCCATGCTCCAACTCCAACATCTGACGCGTCAGTAATCAGCCATATCGGGTCTGGTCTACTGTTGTCAATAGGCTGTATAACATTGGCATTCTTAATCAATTCCTTAATGTTGGCAAAGGCTTGGTCATGAGAGTGGGTCCAGACAAATTCTGCATTGCCGGTAAGGTCTGTGAGAGGTGCTGTTACAGTGGTGTAGTGTGGTAGGAACTGGGAGATATAGTTGACCAGTCTTAAGAATCACATGAGTTCCTTTTGATTTTGAGGTGTTGTCCATTCTGTTAAACACTATATTTTTCCAGGAGCTGCATGTATTCCTTCATCATCTATCACATGTCCTAGGATATTGAGTTTATTGGCAAACAGGATTGATTTATTTCTGCTAGCATAGAACTTAGCTTCCCTTAGTCTGGTACAAACCAAACCTATATGGTAGGTATGTTCTTTTTCAGAGTTTGAAAAAATGAGAATATTATTGATGTAAAGCTATATAAAATGGTGGAGGTATTTGCTTAGGAGGTTTTCCATAATTCGCATGAAGGTGGCGGGCGGATTCATATCACCTTGTAACATAACTCAGTTAATGAAGTTTTCGAACGGTATTTTGAAACTGTTGTAGCATTCACTGTCTGGATCTAATCTTGTCTGGAAGTAGGCATCGCTTATGTTAATCTGGCTTCGGAATCTAGCCCGTCTAACTGTATTCAGGATTGGGATTTGGTTTCAGATAGTGGAACTGTCCATAACCGGGTTTTCACTTTGTAGTTTGAGGTCAACCAAGGGGCAGATTTTTTTGCCGTCTGCTTTGGGCTGGACAAACATAGGTGCGGTACCTAGTGCTTCCGCTCAATAGATAACTTCTCTTCTTTGTTGTTAGTTTATCCAATCACGTAGTAGGCTTTTGTATTCGTCAGGGATGGAGTAGGTAGGTTGGTTCTTAAGATTAGAGGGGTCTCTAAGACAGATGTGGTGGTTCACTTCCCTCATAGGTGGTAGTTCTGCAGGAATCTGATCAGGAAAAACATCAGAGTACTCATCCAATAGGTATTGGGCAGTTTCTTCACAGACTGTGGCTCAGTACTCTCCACTTGTTGGTTTGCATGAGACTCTTATTGTTAATCACCGGTGCATACTGATGATCTGGCTACGGTGTTTGTGGCAAGATGTTCATTAGGGAGCCATGTCTGGTCGTTTGGCAATAGTGAGACTTGTGGTAACGTGGTACAATCACCAGAAAGAGGAGGAATGTGCGCAGGCAAGTGACAATGGAGAAAGTGAGAACTGAGTACTATGTATTTGTGATGTGATTGCGGTAGCAGACGTTGTAAGGTTTTGGAAAGGACAGCGTGGAAGTTATGTAAAATGGTAGACATGATGTAATAGCGTCAGAACAGATACAGATAGTGAGTACGGTTATTTGTACTTAAGGGCAGCCATGGCCCCAGATGTTTTGAGAAAGATGAGCGGCAATACAGGATCAGATTCTACCCCAATTATTACTTTCATCAGGTTATGAACCCAGGGAGCGCAGCGGAACTGATCAAGCGGGAACCACCAGAATATTCATTTGATTACGCAAAACACGTTGTGTAGAAATCAGGACAGCTACGTCAGCCATGACTAGTGGTACTATGGCCACTCAGGCTAATAGTAGTATGCCGACGACTTCTCTCACTCAGTCCATAGAAAAGTTGGAAGGATCGATAGCAACGGGCCAGAGCAACTATAGTGCATGGAATTTCAGAATTGTTAGAATTCTGAAGGAAAAGGATTTGTTAGCCGCCATAGAGGGAGAAGGGATAAGTGGTAAGAAGGATGATCAGGCATTCACCATCCTCACACTTAATATCAAAGATACACAAATACCACACATTGAGAGTGCAACAACCGCAAAAGAAGCATGGATAGCATTGCAGGAAGTCCATCAGGGAATCAGTAGCAGTGGACGCATGGTTCTGCTACAGCGGTTATGGGTCTTAAAGTTGGCTGAAGGCGAAGATATGGCCGAACATTGAAACCAGTTCAGATCCTTGGTTAACCAACTGCGCAATTTGTCAGTTGATGGAAAGGGGATTGATGATAGTGAGCTTGTAACTATCTTGACACTAAGCTTGCCACAATCCTATGAGCCATTGGTAATGGCGGTCCAGTCATGAACAGAAGTTGTTACGTTTGACTTTATGACTGAAAGGCTCCTACAAGAATTAGCACGCCGACAGGTAGGACAGGTAAAACAAGAAGGATCTGACAATATGACTGTCTCACAAACTGCATTTGCAGCAAACCGTCCAGGTAGTGAACGACATCTGAGACAGTCTCGGGGAGGATTTCCAGGAAACCGTTGTTGCAGGGGAGGATTTCATGCCCCAGGGAGAGGGATTCCCAGTAGTTTGACCTTTGGAAGAGTTGGTCATGTTCCGGCGAATGAGGGAGGGGTGGCTCAATCTGGACAGGGACAGCAGAAGGGAAAATGCTTCTATTGTGGAAAGGATAGTCATTGGAAAAGGGACTGCTATAAGTGCAAGTCAGAACAGAATTCAAATAGAGAAGGTGGATGTACCTTCCTAGCAACAACGCTCACAAAGACGACTAGAATGGGCTGGGTGATTGATTCTAGAGACAGCCAACATCTTTGTGGAGAGCGGGACCAGTATGTAAGCTATGAAGAGCTTAAAGGAGAACGATCAATTACTATCGCTGACGGAAAAATAATGGAGGCGTGCAGGATTGGAAACGTTGAGATACCGACAAAGAATAGAATGATAACCTTAATTAAGGTCTGGCACGTACCTAACTTGCATGGGTGTCTGATGTCGGTTTCGCAAATTGTTGACGCAGGTTATGCGGTTGACTTCGCAAAGGATGCTTGATTTATTACCAAAGGCCACTGGAGAACACAGCTAGGGTTTCAAAGTGGAAGCTTGTATCTCTTAACAGAGGAAGTCCGAAGGCTGGATAACATTCCAGTCGTCGTAGCCAAGCTAGGCCTTTCTGGTAATCAGGTGCGCAGTACGACGAGGGAGGTCTGACATCGACGAATGTGCCATCGCACGCTTGATGATAATTCTTTCCGATTCATATCAGAATATGTAACGGATATGAAAGTTGAAGAAAAGAATGTAGACTACAGAGAGTCTCAGATTTGTGGAACCTGTGCCTTGGGACGGCAGCATAAGGAGGCTGCAACAAGCACGAGAGACAAGTCACAAGAAATTCTAACCATTGTCCATTGGGACATATGTGGTCCAATGCAAACGAACAGTTTGAACGGAGAACGGTACATGATCATATTTACAGATGAGATGAGTGGTCGTGTAAGTGTCACGCTTTTGCATTCCAAGGATGGAGCGCTTGCAGCTTTCGAGAAGTACCGAAGGCGAGCGGAGAAAGAAAGCGGTCAGGAAATCAAAGTGCTGCGAACAGATGGGGGTGGAGAGTATGTTAACATTCACTTCAAGAAGTACTTGGAAGATGCTGGGATTCAGCATATTGTCAACCCACTCTATAGTCCTAGACAGAATGGCCTTGCAGAGCGTATGAATCGGACTCTAATAGAAAATGCACATTGCATGTTAGCGGATTCCAAGATTGGGAAAAGGTTTTGGGGTCCGGCTGTACTTACAGCTGCCCATGTTCACAATCATTTACCCTCAAGAAGTCATGGAAATCTGTCTCCCATGGAACACTGGACGGGCATGCAGCCAAGTGTTGGTCACCTGCGAGTTTTTAGTTCTACAAGGTGGGTGCACGTACCCAAGGAAAGAAGACGAAAGCTAGATGCAAAGTCAGTAAAATGTATATTGATTGGATATGAGGAAAATAGTGGATCCAAGGTATACCGGATGTGGGACCCAGAAAAGAAGTCTATTGTCATCTCCCACAATGTGATCATTGATGAGTCCAGACCATTACAAAACGGTATTCATGCGAAAGAAGCGGTAGCAGAGCTGAAATTGGTTATGCCCATGACTGAGGAATCGCCGGATCCGGACACAAATACAGACTTTATTCAGATGGAAAGGATCACGCCAGTATGCAATATTGAACCAGTTGACGGCGACATTTGATGTTCTATTGTTGTGGGAACACCACAGGCTAATGCAAGTATCAGACTGCAGCAGTGGGGTAACATCAGTGTCGCACAGGACAGGATTGAAAATCCTGCAGAATAGTTAGGCCTTCGATGGTCAGGACGGAACCGTAAGCAAACCCAGTTTTATGGAGAAGAGGCACAGTATGCCTTTCTTAGCTATACTGGTGAGAAGGAGCCACAGAGTTTGGCAGAGACATTGAACTCTGAGGATAAAGAGAAGTGGGAAGAAGCATGGCAATCGGAACTTCAGGCTTTATCCAGAAATGAGACATGAGTAGTAGAACCGCTACCACAGGGATGACAGGTAATAGGCTGTCGTTGGGTATTTCGAAAGAAAGATGACGGACGATTCAAAGCCAGATTAGTAGCTAAGGGATACAGTCAGGAAGCCGGTATTGACTTCCAGGAAATGTTTGCCCCAGTTGCTAAATTCACGGCTATTCGATTACTGCTTGCCATGAGTTGCGAGAATAATTGGGAAATTCAAGGCATGGATGTAAAGAGTGCATTCTTGAATAGTGAATTGAAAGAGCAAGTCTATATGGAAATACCAGAAGGGGTTTTAGTCCAGAGGGAAAAGATCTGTGATTATGAGAGGCCTATTGCATGCCGGTTGGTGAAAGCTATATACGGGCTTAAGCAGTCTCCTAGAGCCTGGTATGGTCGAATTCACAGTTTCTTCTTGAAGAATGGATTTGTGAGAAGCGAACACGATCATAGTCTATTCATCCATTATGAGCGCAATATTGTCCTGGTGCTTCATGTCGATGACATAGTTTTTACTGCACCAGCTAAGGAGTTAACAGACTGGATTAAGATTAAGCTACAGGCAGAGTTTGAGATGATAGACTTGGGAGAACCTAGGACCTTCTTGGGTCTTGAAGTTCACCGAAACCACGAACTCGGCACGCTGTGTTTATCGCAGAGTAGGTATATTCAGAGAATACTAGAAGCGCATGGAATGGACACGTGCAATCCACTGACATTACCAGCGGACCCACATGTCCGGCTACAGAAGAGTGATAGGTTTTTTGAGGCAAAAACAGAGGATAGAAGGAGATACCAATCAGCAGTTGGATCTTTGATGTATGCTATGTTAGGAACTCGGCCCGACATTGCCTATGTAGTATCAAAGGTTAGCCAGTACAGTAGCAATCTGGGTAGTACACATTGGATGGCAGTAAAGAGAATTTTCCGTTACCTCGCTGGAACAGTTGAGTGTGGTTTGGTCTACCATGCGGAAGGAATTACATTGGGGTTCACAGATACCGATTGGGGATCCAGTGAGGATCATAAGTCAATTGGAGGCTATGTGTTTCTACTGTATGGGGAAGCGATCTCGTGGAACAGTAAGAAACAAGCCACTGTGGCTCTGTCCTCTACGGAAGCAGAGTACATGGCCTTAACCCAGGCAGTTAAAGAGTCAGTTTGGCTCCACGGGATATTGGGGGATCTATGAGCCAGACACCAGACAGAAGGACTGCATAAGATTAGTGTTGATAATCAGGGAGCGCTGGCCTTAGCCAAAAACCCGGAATTCCACGCAAGAACGAAGCATATTGATATTCAATATCACTTCATTCGACAGCTTGTCGAGGAAGGAAGAATTGAGCTTCGTCACTGCCCTACTAGCGAAATGACAGCAGACATTTTCACAAAGGCATTGCCGGTACCTACGTTTGATCGCCACAGCCTTGGCCTTGGTTTAATACGCTCGGTTGATATTGTGGAAGAACAAGTGAGAAATGAGGCATGGCGGAATTGGGCAAAATGTGAACAGGTAGCTGTGAAAGGAAAGAGAGGAGGTAGCACCGGTGAGGGGAGGTATGGTTAATCACCGGTGCATACCGATAATCTGGCTACGGTGTTTGTGGCAAGGTGTTTATTAGGAAGACATGTCTGGTTGTTTGGCAATAGTGAGACTTGTGGCAACGTGGTACAATCACCAGAAAGAGGAGGAATGTGGGCAGGCAAGTGACAATGGAGAAAGTGAGAACTGAGCATTATGTATTTGTGATGTGATTGCGGTAGTAGACGTTGTAAGGTTTTGGAAAGGACAGCATGGAAGTTATGTAAAATGGTAGACATGATGTAATAGCGTCAGAACAGACACAGATAGTGAGTACGGTTATTTGTACTTAAGGGCAGCCATGGCCCCAGATGTTTTGAGAAAGATGAGCAGCAATACAGGATCAGATTCTACTCCAATTATTATTTTCATCAACTCTGACCTTTTGATCTGGAAAATCAATGGTTGAATTCCCACATCCGAGTATAGCTTTGTGGCGGTTCAGGAATGGCATCCCTATCAGGGCATCGTATTTGGCTAGGTTTCCCACTAGCATCTCCTGGTGGGGTAGGACTGCAGAACCAAGTTGGATAGTTGCACTATAGGTTTTATGGCTTGTGGATCATAATCCCTTCACTGCCATATTGACTGGTATACACTGGTTAAGGTCTTGAGTTAGGAGTCCATAGACAGAGACAAAGGCATTACTGATCATGTCTCTTCCAATTGCGCCAGTGTTGAATAAGACTTGAGCCTTCTTGCTATTGATCAGAATAGTACCTTCTAGGGTGGTGTGTACTTTAAATGTAGTGGGAGGTTGGACACTATTGCACTCCACATCAATATATCCGATATAGATCTCCTCATATTCGCTGAATTGGGCAATATCACCATCGCTTTCAATATTGTTGGCCGATGCCTCTTGCTTTATTGCCTTTCCTTTCCCTTTCTTTGTAGGGTAGTTCTTTGCCATGTATCTTGTTTTGCCACATTCAAAGCATTTTCCTTTTTGTCATCTGGATTCTTTGGAGGATTTTGTTTTCTTCCTGAAAACCTGTAGGGTATCTTCTTCAGAGTTGTTGGAGGGCTTGTGTCGTGGTTGCCTAATACTGCTAGAGGATGTGTGTATTTTGTATGCCTTAGTTTCATGGAGGATAGCGTTCTTTCGTTCAGCCCTTGCAATTATTATTACAATATCATTGTCATCCTCCTCGAGTGGTTCTACCTCTCATCAGAGGGTAGGATGCATGGTATTATAGAATCGTCACTTAAGGATGTAGTTGGATATGCTTCCATTCTTCATTCGGTCCTTATACATCATCAGATCCGTAGCTATATCTGTGATTCTCTTAATATGCGTTCCATTGACTTGGTGGAGCTGGTTGAATGTGTTGTATAGGAGATCATTAGTGATAGAGGATTCGAATCGACCTTTCAGGTAATTGAGAACAGTTGATTCTCATAATCTTATATTTCTGCTGTATTCCTTATACCATTAGTGGTATGTGTCGGTTGCCTTTCCTTCTCAGAATGATGCAATGAAAAGTCCGGTTGTAGGGTCTTCCACATCTTTCCCTTGTAGGAGAAGGTAGTAGGTAGGTTCAGTCGCCTATCGATCAAAAGCTTCAGGTTTGTGGTCTTTCCCTTCTCCTGTAAACTTCACTGGGAGGGGGAGTTTGAACTTAGGGGGTTCAAATGCTGCGGGTACTTCCTCTTCTTCAGGCCTAGCCCGAGATTTTCCTCCTCCTGAAGGCCCTCCTCCGGTACTAGCCATATCCGATTCACTACTAGATTTGGAGTCAATTGGAGATTCAATGAAAGGCTTCTTTGCTGGAGTAGAAGGGAATTCTCCTGCAGGTTGTGTGTCTTCCGTGTTTGCAGGTTCTCCTGGCTCCTTAGCAAAGTGCCGGGGTTGTTTCTTTCTTGTAAGGTCTTGCCGTGGGATTTACTTCCCACTCCCAGTCATCAATAACTCTATGTTTGTTTTGAGACGAAGCCAAATATACCGTGATTCTGCCGCTTTTCTCCGCTAGCATTCTGAGGTGGATGTCGATAGGTTGATCAGACCTAAATCCGAAGACAGGTTCTTAACCACTTGCGGAGATTAAAAAAATGTAACGTGTTCGCAAGGTGCTAATTATGTTATTGGTAAAAGATACAATAGTTGGCAGGTGGCCTGCTCTTCCAGAGAGGAGGCGAGAGCTGAGAACCAAAGGAGGCTTCGAGGGTGTACTGAGGAACAAAAAAGTAACCGTTCAATCTAGTATATTGAAATACTGTCTACCGAAGTCTGCCTTTTCCATTGTGGAATCCAGTGGTCTTTAAATACACAATTCTGTTTATGTCCAGCATGAATGAAACTAATCAAAGATATCAATCGATACACTTTGGTAAAACTAATTAAGTATCAAGCGATACTTAAAACAAACATAAAACAAAACCAAGTATCAAACAATACTTAAAATAAACCAAGTATCAAAGCGATACTTAAAACAAAACATAAAATAAAACCAAGTATCAAAGTAATACTTAAAACAAATCATAAAACAAAAGATAAAACAAAACCAATAACTGAGTACCCGTACCAGTTACATCATGTCACTTCTTCTTATTCAAACCTATATCAGGAATAGCTTCTGGTGAAATAGTTCGAATGGAGTCCAGAGAGAAGTCCTTTTTATAAAGGTCAAATCTGATCCATGGTTGATCTGGTAGTTTACTTGCTTCAACTACCCCTGGAGCTGGCTTAGTGAATTGGAAAAGTTGGAAGCTCTGTATACCCTTCAAGGGTTTGAGATATTGAGATAAAGCCTGATCCCAATTGCAAAACATGCTTGCTGACGTATTATTAAAAAGTCTTACTACCTGAGTCCTTCCAGCCTTATCTGCAGAGTTGTTAGGAATACTAGGGATACTAGGCTCTGATACCTAGGAATCACCTTACATAGAATAACCCCACCCAGAATTGGAATTCCTGGTCTCCAACACCCCCCTCTGGTCCCCTTACGGAGCCTGCAAGTCATCATACATATCAATTTCAGTTGTGTCCTGTGACTATAATGCCACAGAATTGAATGTGTCAGTATAATACCATATATATTACTCCTGTCAGTCCAACCAAATCCTGCTCGCAGGACAAATGAGAGTGGACCTTCAGCTAGGTCTGAGAAGTGGAAGAGAGTAAATCTGTCAACTACTCAGAGAGCTACTAGGCTTTGAAGATGTAATGTCTTTGGTATAGGCCATAGGTAACAGGACATTTTTGTACAAAAAGATGGTATCAAATGATAAAGGATCTTGACGAGAAACTAATATATTCACATCTACCCTACAACAACCAGAAAAGTATAGAACTCTGAGAGACACAACCATAGAATCCAATGAACTTCACAGAGTGTTACAACTAGGTTTCGGAACATGTTATAGCTGTGGGGGATGCCTCCTAATACTATAAAAGCAATTAAAACCCTGTTACCTAGAGCAATCAAGTGTTGCCAACAGAGGTATTATTTGTCAATCTGGTGGAATAGTTTCCTGAAATTAGTAGGAAGTGCTCCAGCAGATATCTATCAGTTAGGTAAGGAGTTATGAAGATTGAAGGTAGGTGACTTAAAAAGATTGTGATTATGACTACCTTCGTAGATACAACCCGCAGATGAAACTGATGATTTCATCAATGACAGAGACAATTGGGGCTAAATCAATTCGACTTGAGAACTAGGCCATAAGTCTAAAGACTCTAATAATCGGATAATTACTATTGGGAACAGTATGAATCCTAGTTAGTTATATTATAATTGCTGAAGAGGGTGTGGTGATTTTCAGAGTCTTCAGGTATTTGTACCTTTTAAGAATACCTGATATTGCGAGTTATAATTAGAGAGGTACATAGGTGTATAATATAATAACTAGATGTAGTCCGTGAACACTCAGACATGGAATATAAATATCAAAGGACCTTCCAAGCTTTCGACATCATCAACGAACAGAGAACAGATCTTAATAATATAATATTGTCTTTACGATTCAATTCTGCTTTACATACTTTACTTCAATCTTAGTAGTCATAAATGAAATGAGTAAAGTCCAAGCCTTGCTAAACTATCTCCATCTACTGAAATGAATTTTGGTTGACTTAGACAACTCTGAAGTATATCGGGGTATCTCCACCTAACAAGAGTCAACTAGTAAGACATAATGCTCTGGAATCCATACCTCCATCCAATTGGCCATTTAGTTTACAGTTTCAAATACTCGATCAACACTATTACGTGTCTGACCCTTGATTTGAAATCCAAGTATCATACAGTTACGATCATGGCTTAAAACTAACCAGTCAAGATGCTCTAACATGGTTTTGTTCTTATTTTACCCTCAGCAGTTATTCATCCATCACTGTATCTCAGACTTCTAATTCTGAATCAAGGTTAAAAACAGATGCAATAGTCATACAACTTAATTAGCTCCATTTCCTTGCAGTCTCTCAGTATGTATTGTATGATAATGTTGTTCAGTACCTTCATGATAATACCTAAAACATATAACTTGAAAGGGGACCAATAGTACCACTCTGATGGCTGTCGAGGAATACTTAAAAGTTCTACTACCTGCTGAAAGTCAAAGGAATAACAACTAACTTAGACTTAATCTTTCTTTGCCATCTTGATATCATTTTCATATTTACTTCTGCAAGTCCTGTACTCTTGGCGATGCATTTCCAACTACTCTAGGTAATGAGCTTCTGTCACAAATGGGATTATGACAAGGCAGATTGAAGAGATGGGATAAAGGTTTTCACATGATGTGCACTTATGAGTCATTGGAGTTTTATTTACTATGTGATGACTCACAGTTGTGAGTCATATGGTATTATGACTTTGGCACGTGACTGATACTTATGAGTTACGAGTTTCATGGATGTGATGTGCTTAGCACACACAGCTTGTTATAAGGATTATGATTGGTTTAGGAATGTTGTGCAGTTGACTCGTATGAGTCAACTGAGGATCTCACATGACTCATGATTGTGAGTCATACAGTATAGTGACACAAAAATATGAGTCAAAAAGGGTTAGGGTTTGGTAAAGTGTCTGTATAAATAGCAAGGTCTAGGGATCTCCAGTACAGCCCCCTCCTTCCCTGGTTTCTACTACTCCTCCTCGGAGCACTAGCTCTTTTTCCCTTGTTCAACACAACTGCATGGGTAGCTGGAATGTGTTTCTTTCTCTCTTTAATGCCTTAGTGGCTCTGCCCTCCCCCCCAATGCTTGTTGCCCTTCAAGACCCTCCATGTTTTCGTGGGAAGCTACCACAGTTCGCTGGCTTCAAGTCCTTTTCCCCCCATGTGCGCATGGGATGAAGCCAAATGTGGCAGTGTTTGCACTACGTTCCTTTCTTGATGTTGTTTCTCTTGTTCCTGTGTTTTTTAATAACTCTGCCCTGATGGCAGTGGATGTTTATACCCTGTCCGGTTTGTTTGACTCCTCTCATGAGAGGTTTCGTCTGATCAACCTCTACTCCCGTTGGACGATATCGTCACTCTACCGCTCTGTTTCCCTCGAGGAAGCTTTCCCTGTTCTTGACTTGCCCACCCTAGTGGGAGGCGACTTTGACATCCACCACCCGCAGTGGGATCCCGACCGCCCTTCGCAGAAGGGGGAAATCCGCACCTCCACACCCTACTCGGAACTGTATCAAGAACGATGCTTCTCCCTCCTGAACACTCCTGGGGTGTTCACGCGTTTCTCGCTGGGCCAGGACCATGCGCCCTCCATTCTAGACCTGACATTCGCAAACCAACATCTCGCACCCTTCGTTGAATCATAGGACTCATCTCTCCAATCCACAGGGTCAGACCACGTCCTGACTTTGATAACGCTGACGTCCCCACAACTCTCCCCTACATAGCTTACACCACACTGGAAGGCTACCGACTGGACCAAGGCCCTGGAAGACCTCGGTTCCCTCGTGATTCCACCGCCTCCTCCCCTCCCAACACAGAAAGCACTCAACATGTGGCTCGACATGAACCTTGGCAGGATACGTTTGGTTCTCGCCAGGCACACACCGATGAAGAGGCCCTCCACAAGATCAAAGCCTTGGTGGTCAGATACTCTGTCTGACTTAAGGAAAGCCCACCACTCTCGTGCACGAGAGGCATGTACATCCCCTTCAAACGACACTCGGGCGTCAGCCCGCTTGGCCAAAAACACCTACTTCAAGGCTATCAAGAAGGCTAAGAAGGAGCACTGGTCCAGGTTCCTTGAGAGTGCCACTCACCAAAATGTTTGGACAGCCAAGAGGTTCGCCTTTGGCAAACCACCAGAACGCTTCCCATCACTCCCACAGGCTACCTCTCCCATTGAGCTGAATGATGC
>NW_003299114.1:524940-527111 GCF_000151645.1 Tuber melanosporum | reverse complement strand
AAAAGGTCAATGCATCCTGTCCCTCTCTGTTGATTGAACTCCTCGCCCCACTGGTCTCGTTTGGTTTCCACCCGGCGTTCCTTAAGATTGCAAATGGCATGGTCCTAGACAAGCCGGGAAAACCCTCCGACAATACTCCTGCCTCCTTTCGAATAATTGTCCTTCTGGAGACAGTTTCCAAGATCCTGGAAAGGGTAATCGCAAACCGCCTCTCACCACTGGCTAGAACACTTGGCCTGCTCCACCTCCATCAGTGTGGCTCCCTACCTGGGCTTAGCACGTTTGACGCCTGCGCGACCCTGGCTCATGAAGTTCAGATCCTACAACGTCCCCATTTGGTCGCGTCCACCTTGTTCCTTAATATCAAGGGAGGCTTTGATAATGTCTCCCCAAATGACCTCTTTTACATGCTAAGATCGAAAGGCATACCACCATACCTTTGCTCCTGGGTCAGGTCCTTCTTGACAGATAGGCAATGCCGTCTTGTCTTCCAAGGCTCGCCCAGAGTTTTCAAGCCAGTTCAGGTAGGCACCCCGCAGGGTTCGCCTATCTCACCTCTTTTGTTCGTCATCTATGTCTCGACCCTCCATTTTCCAATACCGCGGGGGTTAATCCTGTCCAACGTGGATGACTTAGCAGTAACTGTTGCCTCCAACTCCTACAGAAGGAATGTCCAGCGTCTTCAGCACCTGGTCAAGATGTTGACTCAAAGGGGCAGGCGGCTGGGAGTCTCCTTCTCTGTACCCAAGACTGAACTCATGCACTGGAGGACTCCCAGACAACGGGACCTCGCATCTACCCTTTCCATGGTCATTGATAGTCTCCTCTTCCGCCCCTCAGGGGTGATCCGTTGGCTCGGCCACTGGTTCGAACCACCCTCCTGTTCTCTTCGTTGGGCTACCAACACCCACTTTTTGAAGCATCTGGCGCTCGCCCAGGGTGCCTTCTCCATGCTCAGGAGACTGCCGGGTCCTGGTAAAGGGCTCGCCCCCTTCCTGTGCCACAGGCTCTCGTCCTGCCTCCTTGCACCCATTCTCCTTTTTGGTGCTGATCTGTTCTTGCCCTCGTCCTCAATGACCGACCGGCTTGCTGTCTTCTGGAGACAAGTTCAACGCTGGGTCACCAACTGCTTCTCAGAAACTCCTACTGGTATTCTGCCCTGCGAGTTGGCCCTCCCCCCTATCTAATGCCTTATCGAACACCGTCAACGCCTTGCGGCACTCAGGATGGTATGCCTCCCCCCAGAGAGGAACCCAGCCACAGCGAGACTACACTCTTCTTTCCCAACAACCTCCTGTTATCGCTCCCCGGAGGACCACCCGGGCCTAGCGGTGGGTCTTAACCCGGGGTACCGACCCCTGCACTGGAAAACCCCCGAGCTATCCCCTCCGGTGAGGAGGCACCTCCCGCTTGACGCGATAGCCCACAGAGTTGGCAAGATCGTTGGCAACCTCTCTCGTGTCCCCCAGGAATCGCCTGCCCTCCTCCCTGAGCACGTGCCCCCTGTGGCTCCCGGCGTCCCCCCCTTTCCGGCCCTCAAAAAGGGCTGCTGATAGTTCCTCCTAAACATCTGGGCCAAGTAGTACCCACCACTACCCAGATACGCGTACTCCCCCACGTTGTCACCCTACCCGTTCATGGGCTTGGGGAAGTTCCTGGCGGGGCTCATCCATCAAATGAGGTCAGGGAACAGCTACCTGGCCGCCCACCGCTCCTGGAGAGACCTGGATGCCCCGGACACCTGCCCCTACTGCGAGGAGGAACCTGAGTCTTTCCAACACGCCATTCTTACCTGCCCTTCCCGAATCAGAGCCAGAGACATCCACCTCCCGGGGGTCGAGTGCCTGGATGAGGGGGAGCCCATCTGGACGACAACGGCACTGCTTCACGGCCTCGCCGCGTATATCTCAGCCACTTCCACTGGTTTTCCCCCAGACATGCCTGCCTTCAGAGATCCCCCTTCAGGGGCCCTCCCCATCGGGTGCTCCACCTCCCTACTCGGCTCTTCCTCCCCAGTCTAGGCCCGAGGAGTCAGTACACTTGTTTATTTTCCTTTCTTGTAGGATTTCCTTGGTCTAGTTTGAACTTTTCCCTTTATAAATTAGCTATTACGCGTTTTGTGATATGCGTTGGGAAGAAGACCGTCTTTACCCTAGGACTAAGCTTTTTGA
>NW_003299114.1:501473-524790 GCF_000151645.1 Tuber melanosporum | reverse complement strand
CTTTGGGATTAAGGTTTTGTTTACGCCATAGCTAGTGTTGCATGCGAGTTCTTGTACCTAAACAATGAATACATGATTATAAAAAAAAAAAAAAAAAAAAGAAAAAAGGATCTCCAGTACAGTCCTATCGGGCATCCCCAACCAAGATGACCCCCCGCCTGACAAGATCAGACCATCCTACTCTGAGGCCGCATCCTCAGGGCCCTCAAGGGCCCGGAAAAAACAAGGTGCTTCCACCCCCTCAGCAGCACAAGTCGCGAAGACAGTCCAAAGGCCGGCTAGTCCTCCCGCTCCTTGGCCACTGCCTGCTGCTGAGAGAAGGTTCTTTGCACCTTGATCTCTCGCCACTCACCACACCCTGAGTAGAGAAATAGTGGCTTCCTTCCCAGACACAATGGCAACGGTCCTTAAAGAGGCCAATTGTCCCCTCCCAAAAGCTTTTACAGCAAAGGTGAACGATCGCGGCACAGTGACCCTCTTTGCCCTTGATCCTCACACTCTAGCAACCGCATACATACCATACTATGACGCCCTCTCCTCCCGTCTAAACAAAGCCTACCCTGTAGGTGACAACCCTTACCTCTGCTTCCGACCGGCGCCCAACGAGGTGCAGCTAGCGGTTTACTCCCTCCCCGTCTCCTTCCTTCTCGACTATCAAGAGGCCCTTTTGGGGACCCTGAGGGAAACTATTCTGAATTTTAAGGAAGTACGAATCCTCTCAGCACGGTTCCTCGTTCAAGACGGGGAGATTCGACTCTCCAAGGCAAACACCTCATACATCATCACGGTCATGCCCACAGATGTGGACAAGATGGTGGGCAGGACCGTCCTCTACGCCTCACGCTGCCGGATCAAAAGAGCCTTCTCAGCGAACAAATTCACTCAATGTAAGAACTGCTGGGGCTATGACCACCAAGCACCCAGATGTAAAACCGACCACCCAGTCTGCCCAATATGTGCCCTCAGCCACACAAAGGTGACTCACCACTGCCAGAACCTGACATGCCCCAAAGGTGGCAACCTCAAACCTGTGGCATAGTGCGGCCCCACCTCCGTCCTCTTTTGCACCAACTGTTTCTCCACCCACCCAGCCTTCGATCAATCATGCACCAAATGACCAAAGCCCCCTCCCCTGCCCTCCTCCGAGTCCCCTCCCCCGGGGGAAGAAGAAATGGATATGCAGGACGATGGAGGAGAGGGTCCTTCAACCAGACAGCCTCGGCCCCAGAGCCTTGCTCCTTCTGTGGACCTGGGAGATGGTCTCACTACCAGAGCCCCCCCCAGCCTCCCTTTCTCGACCACCTTCAGAAGACCTGGAAGTGTCTTCCCAGTCCCAAGCACCCCATCGCGCCCCCAAGGAACTGACCTCTCCTGTATCTAGTAGGATGTCACTCCCACCCCAGTCCCCAAACCACCAGCGGGTTCATCCCGTTAATGCAAGACAACCGCTCTACTCCCCCTCCTTTCCTGATTTCTACTACTCCTCAGCAGAGCACTAGCTCTTTTTCCCTCGTTCAACACAACTGCATGGGTAGCTGGAATGTGTTTCTCTTCCTCTTTAATTCTTTAATTGCTTTGCCCTCCCCTCCTGTGCTTGTTGCTCTTCAAGACCCTCCTTTCTTCCATGGAAAACTCCCACAATTCGCTGGCTTCAAGTCCTTTCACCCCCTGATGGTGCTCGGGATAAAGCCACGGGTAGCGGTGTTTGCACTTCGTGCCTTTTTTGATATTATCTCTTTAGTTCCTGTATTTTTTGACAATCCTGCCCTGATGGCAGTGGATGTCTATACCCCATCAGGCTTGTTTGACTCCTCCTACGAGAAATTTCGTTTGGTCAACCTTTATTCTCTTTAGATGACCTCGTTGCTCTACTGCTCTGTTTCCCCAGAGGAAGCTTACCCCGATCTCGATTTCCCCACCCTCGTGGTGGGAGATTTCAACATAAACCACCTACAATGGGATCCCGACCGACCTCTGAGGAAAAGGGAGATCCGTACCTCCACTCTATATGCAGAAATGTCACAAGAAAGATGTTTCTCCTTCTTGAATACTCCTGGAGTGTTTACTCGATTCTCACTAGGCCAAGACTATGCTCCATCTGCGCTTGACCTGGCCTTCACCAACCAGCATCTCGCACCCTTTGTGGAAACATGTGACACGTCTCTCCAGTCTACTGGGTCAGATCACATCCTGATATCCATGATACTGACCTCTCCACTTCTCTCCCCCCCCCAGCTCACACTGCACTGGAAGGCTACCGAATGGATCAAGGTCATGGAGGACCTGGGCTCCCTCATGATTACGCCACTTCCACCCCTTCCAACTCAACAGGCACTTAGCACGTGGCTTGACATCAACCTTGGCAGGATACGCTTAGTCCTAGCCAGACATACGCCAATGAAAAAACCCTCAATATGGTCAAGACTTTGGTGGTCCGACACCTTGTCTGACTTGAGGAAAGTCCACCATTCCTGTGCCCAAGAAGTCCATACATCCCCTTCCGATAACACTCAAGCCTCTGCTCGCTTGGCCAAAAATGCCTATTTTAAGGCTATAAAGAAGGCTAAGCAAGAGCACTGATCATGCTTCCTTGAGAGTGCTACCCCCTAAAACATATGGATGGCCAAAAGATATGCCTTCAGTAAACCCCCAGAGCAGTTCCCATCCCTCCCACAAGCAACGTCACCCATGGAACTGAATGACGCTCTGCTTTCCCACTTTTTCCCTCCTAGGCCCCCCGCGTTCTGCCCGCCTATTCTCAGGGCACTCAAAGATGCACCGCCCCTACTGGTGGAAGAGATAGCTGCGGCACTCGAAAAGTCCTCTTCCTCCTCGGCCCCTGGTCCTGACCTTTTCCCATACTCAGTCTGGAAGAAGGATAATATAGCCCGTCCCTCCCTGCTTGTTGAGCTACTCTCTCCGCTAGCCCGTTTCGGATTCCATCCAGCGTCGCTCAAGATGGCAAACAGAGTGGTCCTAGACAAACCAGGCAAACCCTCTTATGACATACCTGCTTCCTTCAGAATAATTGTCCTACTTGAAATGGTCTCCAAGATCCTGGAGAGGATAATAGCAAATCGCCTCTTACCATTGGCTAGGTCGTTAGGACTGCTACACCCACATCAATGCAGCTCGCTTCCGGGGCTAAGCACTTTCGATGCTTGCACGACTCGGGCTCATGAAGTTCAAACTCTGCAATGGCCCCAGCTGGTTGCGTCCACCTTGTTCCTTGATATCAAGGGAGGTTTTGATAATGTCTCCCCTAATGACCTCTTTCATATGCTCCGTTCAAAGGGCATACCTCCATACCTCTGCTCCTGGATTAGGTCCTTCTTGACAGGAAGGCAATTCTGTCTCGTTTTTCAGGGATCGCCCAGGGTGTTCAAACCTGTTCAGGTTGGCACTCTGCATGGATCGCCAATATCACCTCTTCTGTTTGTTATCTATGTCTCGTCCCTCCAGTTTCCGGTACCGCGTGGGTTAATCCTGTCTTATGTGGACGGCTTCGCGGTAACTGTTGCCTCCAACTCCTACAGGAGGAATGTCCAACACCTCCAACACCTTGTCAAAATGTTGACTCAAAGGGGCAGGTGTCTAGGGGTCTCTTTCTCCGTACCCAAAACTGAGCTCATGCACTGGAGGACACCCAGACTGTAACCGGTACGGGTACTCGGTTATTGGTTTGTTTTAAGTATCGTTTGATACTAGGTTTTGTTTTATGTTTTGTTTTAAGTATCGCTTTGATACTTAAGGAGTTTTACCAAAGAGTATCAATTGATACCTTTGATTAGTTTCGTTCATGCTAGACATGAACAGATTTGTGTATTTAAAGACCGCCTATTTCTACGATAGAAAAGGCAGACTTCGACAGATAGTATTTCAATATACTTGGTTGAACGGTTACTTATTTGTTCCTCAGTACACCCTCGAAGCCTCCTTTAGTTCTTAGCTCTCGCCTCCTCTCTGGAAGAGCAGGCCACCTACCAACTATCGTATCTTTATCGTTAACGTGATTAGCACCCTGCGAACACGTTACACAGACAAAGAAACCTCACATCTACTCTCCCAATAGTCATTGATGGACTCCTGTTCCGCCCCTCCGGGGTGGTCCGTTGGCTCGGCCACTGGTTTGAGCTGGCCTCTTGTTCTCTCTGGTGGGCTAATAGTACTCACTTCTCAAAACATTTAGCACTTGCCCAGGGTGCCTTCTCCATACTTAAGAGGCTATTAGGTCCAGGGAAGGGGCTAGTGCCCTTCCTCTGCCATAGGCTAACGTCATCCCTCCTCGCACCCATACTCCTTTTCGGAGCTGATCTCTTCTCACCTTCTGCAAAAATGACCGACAGGCTTGCTGTCTTTTGGAGACAGGTTCAAGGCTGGGTCACAAACTGTTTCTCTGAAACCCCCACTGGTATCCTCCCCTGCGAGTCGGTCCTCCCCCCGATACAATGCCTTATTGAACACTGACAGCGCCTGACAGCGCTGAGGATGGTGTGCCTTCCCCCGGAAAGAAACCCGACAACTGCTCGTCAGCATTGCTCCTTCCCTACAACCTCTTGCTACTGCTCCCCAGCGGACCACAGCGCCTTGACGGTGGGGCTCACGCTGGGATACAGGCCCCTGAATTGGAAAACCCCCAAGCCATCTCCTCCGGTAAGGAGGCACCTCCCACTTGACGCAATAGCCCACCGGATGGGTAAGCTTGTCGGTCATCTTGCTAGGGTCCCACCAGCGTCACCTGCCCTCCTTCCTGAGCCCTTGTCCTCTATGGCACCTGACAACCCTCCTTTTCCAGCCCTTAAGAAAGGCTGTCGTCAATTCCTCCTAAACTCTTAGACCAAACAATACCCACCCCCCCCCCAGATACATCTACTCGCCCACTCTGTCCCCTCACCCCTTCATGGGCTTGGGGAAATTCATAGTGGGCAGGATCCACCAGATGAGGTCAGGAAAGAGCTACCTGGCCGGCCACCGATCATGGAGAGACCCGGACGCCCTCAATACGTGCCCCTACTGTGAGGAGGAATCCTCATTCTTCCACCATGCCATTCTTGAATGCCCATCACATAAAAGAGCCAGAGACACCCACTTCCCGGGAGTCGAGAGCCTTGATAAAGGGGAACCCATCTGGACATCGCCGAAACTGCTTCACGGCCTATTCGCCTACATAGCCACCACCTCGGTTGGCTTCCCCCCGGACATGCCTGCAATTAATTACCCCACCTCCGAGGCCCAACCAGTCGAGAGCCCCGTTCTCTTACTTGTTTCTTCGCCCTCGGCCTAAGCCGTTTGGTGAAAGAATACTCCTTTAGTTTCCTTGCTTGTAGGATTTCTTTATGTTTAGTTTGAATATTTCCCTTTATAGTTAGCTGTTTATGCGCTTTGCGATATGGGTTGTTCGCGCTTAATGGAGACAATAGTTTGGTTTCCTTTGTTTTGTTGGCTTTGGGATTAAGGTTTTGTTTACGCCATAGCAACAGCTGCATGTGAGTTCTTGTACCTAAACAATGAATACATGAGTATAAAAAAAAAAGAAAAAAGAAAAAAAGAAAAAAAAGGAACTCCAGTACAGCATGCTCCACGCCCTCTTCTTCCCCCCCCCCTACGTTTTACTTCTGCTCTCAACACCACCTGCATCTGGTGAACAAGCCCTTCGAACTTAGAAATCTCCCTAGCCTATGCCTAGGGACTATCTCTCCTTGCTAGGCAATGGACCCCTCCACTCATTCACGGTCTGGCACGCGTGTCTCCAACCAGGGCGCTGCCTCCCACCCACTCTTGCGGCTGTCTTCGGCTGCCCCGATCCTCCTATTTACGAGAACCTAGCCAGGCTGATCCCCTCGGCGCGAGCCCTACTAGACTGGCCCCCGGAAAGCCTACCTCCCATCTTCCGTCAGGAGGTACTGGAACACTCTACATGACAATGCTACATGCTTCCCCTGATCTCTTCTCTTGTGCATGGCATGTCCGCCCTCTCCCGAACCGTCGATGAGCTCAATACGAGAGTTCACAACCTATTATCCCCGTTTGCCAATACACTGCCTTCCAACGACACCCTGGCTAACGCCACCAACATTTTGGCGAGCTCCATAGCCTCCCTCCAAGCATCCATCAGGGATCTGTCCACTAGGTTAGTGGCAAACCCCACTCCTCCACCCCACCACCTGTGTTGGCCTCCACTGGCCCGCTCCAGCAGCCTTCCCGAAAGGATAAAGAGCCAGCCACCAACATCCCTGCCCCCACCCTTCCTGAGGTGTTACCCTCAGGATACCCAGTGTTCTATGACCCCAACCTCCCCAGTTATGACACAGCGATAGGCAAGTAACGGGGTAACCCTGCTGCCTATGCGGCCAAATATTCCAGGACATGGGAAGTGTAGCAGTGGAGGTACGGCAAGTACCATGACCCAGTTGAATTCCTCCCCGGCATCCCCAACCGAGATGACCTCCCACCTGGCAAGACCAGAACATCCTATTCTGAGGCCGCGTCCTCAGGGCCCTCAATGGCTAAGAAGAAACAGGGTGGCTCAGTCCCCACAGCAGCACAAGTAACGAAAACAGTCCCGAGGCCAGCTAGTTCTCCCTGTAATGATCCCTCTCAGGATAGATAGTTCTTGGCGCTGGGGAACGATACTTCTCTTTCTGTCGTCTTCTTTCTTCGTCTTATGATAGCTCTAGGCCTCTGCCTACGTTACCAATAGTACAAGACCTTTGTCTTCTATCGGGAATGCCTATCGTGAGCTTTCTCTAACTCGTATTGGTGAAGAACTTTCCTCGCAGTAACGATAAGGTTATAATAAAGATGAAGATCGTAAAGATGTTTTATATTCGTTAAAGTAATAAGTAGGAAAAGTACTTAGAACAAAGCGTGAACAACCTATCTTCCTCGGCTGCATCGGCCTTCTTATATAGTATTCTTCCCACCTGTAATCATGTGACCTAAAGTGGTCACATGTGCGAAACCAAATCATAACAAACTAGTCATGTGACCAAAGTGATCACATGCTCAAAACCCATGACCTCAGAGTGAGGTCATGTACAAAAACTCATAAACCAATCACAACTCAATAAACAAGTCATATGACTCGACTGAGTCATATGCACGAACCCCATGACCTCATAATGAGGTCATGTGTGAAACATAAATCAGATGCGCAAGGCTTACCCTCAAGGCACACTTGCAAGGCATACTCGCCAGGCGCAGGTCCCATGACTCATACTTGAGCCATGTGCGAAAGCATCACAAATCCCACATATAACAAATCATATGACTTGAATGAGTCATATGCGCAAAACAATAACATACCTGTGACTCATAACTATGTGTCACATGAAAACCTTTTCCATGCTAAGCCACATTCGTGACATTAGCTCCCCTCCTCTTAAGCCTGAGTCTCATCAGGCTTTTTCTCCCAGTTTCAATAGTTCCCGTCCTGCCGAGCGTATGGTCCTTCTCAGCTTGTGGAACCTTGCATCTGCCGTTCTCCATCTGACCCTTACCGATTCTAGGGTCATATTTGCCATCTCGATCGTGTGCCACTGATTATCGTTCAGCTCTCTTAGGTCTGTGATCGTTTTGTCGTTTGCCGAAATTGTGGCGGCGGCTTGGCCAAGTTGTTCTCGGAGTCTCCAGATCTGCCTGTGTACGCTCCTGACATGCGGTTCCGTGTCTGCTCAGGAGTTTTGGGCCCCTCCCTCCCTGGACTGCGTCCATGCAGCCAATGCCTTTCTGGCATCCTCTCTTTCCAACATTTTGCTGCTTCTATCCTTCTGCGGGTAGA
Source organism: Tuber melanosporum (assembly GCF_000151645.1). NCBI lineage: Eukaryota > Fungi > Ascomycota > Pezizomycetes > Pezizales > Tuberaceae > Tuber > Tuber melanosporum. The sequence goes on along the minus strand of NW_003299114.1, from coordinate 517,010 downwards.
ATCCCGCAGATATTTTCTTTGCCCTGTGCATCCTGCACCCATTTCTGAAGCATTGTTGCCAATGCTTCTGGACGTGATCTGGGCATGGGCCACGCTTTCGACATTCCCTCAGAAACCATCCTGCACCTTCTTTGTCGCCAAAATGTGTTTGGCAACTGTTATCGTAGCATACTGTCCATGACATGGTGTTATACTGTGCTTGTTGTTCCCTTTCCTTGAGTTCTTCGTCAGTTGGCCCCATGAATGACTATTCGGTGCTGGCGGGTGTGGTTTGGCGCGGGCTATCACCTCTGCCCTCGTGTTTTTGCAATGGCGCGGGATCCTTTCCCTCACCTTTGTCTTGATTGAACGTGATCGTTACCAAGGCCGGACTTCCCTGGACATCGCTGGTGGAAGGTTGAGATGGCATGTGATGCATGTTCAAAATTGTGTGCGAAGTACCACGTTTTATCGTGTTCGGGCGAATAGCCTGTCCACTTGGCTCGATATTGGAGGTGACCGTTGAAGAAGCGGGAATCAACTATTTGGTTGAGCTCGTATTCTGATTCTCTGTCGAGTTTGATTGGAGGGGGAGGAATAAGTGTTTGTGAAGAAAACTTATTGTCATTGTGTAATTTGAGGAGTGAGATGTTGAATGTGTTGTGTATTTGCATTGAGGGTGGAAGGTCTAGTTTATAAGCTCTACTGCCCACTCTTTCTAGTATCCGGAATGGTCCGATTTTCTTCTAGTCCTATTTCTTTGATGGTCACATTGTATGGATATTGCGTGGTATTAGCCCTACCATATCTCCTGGTCGTATGTTTGGATCTGGCCTTCGGTGCTTATCATATTGTTCCTTCTGTCATTGTTGTTCTTGACTTATTTCGTATTGTAATGTTTCGTGCAGTTTCCCCATATCAGCTTTATCCGGTATCACATCATTAATCATATGATATGTGGTCTGACATTGTGGATGTTGTCCGTAATTTGCGAAAAAGGGTGTTGTACCGATTGTTTCTTGCTTTCCATTATTGTATGCGAATTTGGCCATAGATCACAGCTTGTACCAATCATCTTGTTGATAATTGACCTAGGCACTAAAATATTGTTTGAGTATCGCATGTACCCGTTCCGTTTGTCCATCTGTTTATGGGAGGAACGCTGTGCTGATTCTGTTTTGTATTCCCATTTCTCCAGTTACTTTCTTCCATAGTCCCGATGTGAATAGAGGTCCTCGATCAGTAATGATATTCTTTGGGAGGCTGTGAAGTCGAAAGACCTCTCTGAAGAATGTTTGTATAAAATCCCTCGTGTTGATATCTTTTCTAACCGGAATGAAATGACTCATTTTGGTCAGACGATCCCCAACCACCAGGATGCTATTGCAATTTTCTGATGCAGGTAGGTCCGTAATGAAATCCGGAGTAATTGTTTCCCATGGTTGTTCGGGAACTTCGCTTGATTTTAGTAATTCATATGGCACGTATTTAGCCGTTTTCGTCCTTTAGCATGTATCGCAGTTTTTGACATATCATTTGACATCTTCGTGCAGTCCTGGCCAATTGAATGACCTCATGATGAATTCCGTGGTTTTAGCTGTTCCCCCGTATCCTGCCATTCCGATATCATGGTGTTGTCATATGATGTCTGTCCTTATCTCCTCTTCCTCCGGGATCCATTTTTTTCCGTTGTACCACATATTTCCGTCCTTCCATTGGCATAAACCCAGAGTAATTCCTTTCATCTCCTTTTTTCCTTTTTTCCAGGCTTCTCTTATTGCCTGAATTGATTTTTCTTTCTCGTTTGCGTTCTCAATTCCTCTTTCCTTCGTTGATGTGAATTAGATAACCTCCATTGCCTCGAAGTAGGTTTTCAGCAATCGTGTTCGCGTTTTTTGTTTGATTCTTTCGTCGTCTTTTGTTTGTAATTTGCCGCTTGCAATCCTTGGGAGAGCATCTTGCTTTCCACTCTCTTTGCATGGTCGGTATTCGATTTTGAAGTTGTATTTGCTGAGGTATTCCATCCATCTTATTTGGTGGTCGTTTAGTTCTTTCATAGTCATGAACGGGACCAAGTTCTTGTGGTAGGTTAGAACTCGGACTGGATGGTCATTGTTCAAAACGTATCTCCTCCATTCTTTTAATGCTTGAACTATCGCTAATAGTTCTTTGTTTGCAACATCGTAGTTGCACTCTGCGGGGGTCATTGTCTTGGATCGGTAAGACACTGGCCTCCATTTTCCATCATCGCATTATTGCGATAGTATACCTGAGCATACATATTTTGAGGAATCTGTTTCGATCATTGTCCTTCGGTTTGGGTTGAAATGAACCAGTATGGGTGCCGATGTTAGATGCGTTTGTATTGCATCTTATGCTTTTTGTTCGGTTTCTCCTCATTTCCATTTCTTGTCTTTCTTTGTTAGGTTATAGAGTTGTTTTACAAGCCTGCTGAATCCCTCTATGAACCTGCGATAAAAGTTGCAGAATCCCATAAAGCATTGAACATCTGTCTTGTTGTTTGGTTTGGCCCAATCCCATAAGGCTGCTGTTTTGACAGGGTCGACCTTGACCCCACTTCGATTGATGATAAATCCGCAGTATTCCCTTTCTTCGCTATGGAATTCGCATTTTGTTGGCTTGATCTTCATTTCTGATCCTTGTATTGCTGCCATGATATTGCAGATATCCTTTTAGTGTTGTATGTTTTCCGAGTCTATGAGTACATCGTCCAAGTATACGATGCAACATATGTCGCGGTACTTATTAAGTACTTTGTTGATCCATCTCTGGAATGAAGCCGGTGCGTTGGTTAGTCCAAAGGGCATAACCAAGTATTCGAACATTCTGTATCTTGAGGCGAATGTAGTCTTCTCTTCGTCTCCTTCCTTGATGTGTATATTGTGGTATGTGTCCTGGATATCGAGTTTGGTGACATATTTTGCTGACCGCAGTCTGTCCAGTGCTTCTCCAATCAAGGGTAGTGGATATCGGTCTTTCTTGGTAACTGAATTGAGGGCTATGTAGTTCACGCAGAGTCTGACTTTTCCATCTTTCTATTTGACGAATAGTATTGGGGATCCTCCTGACGAGAAAGAGTCCCTGATCCATCCTCGCTTTATGTTTTGCTCGATGTACTTCCTAAGTTCTTCGAGCTCTGCTTCTCCTAGTGGGTATAACTTCTGGTAAGGAATCTCTTTTGATTTTCGCTTTTTTTCATCTTTCTCTAGCTGAATTTCATGATTGATTCCTGGTCTTTGAGGTGGTAGTTCGGTGGCTTCTTCTTCTTGAAATAGATTCGTGAATTGGTGATATTCTTTTGGAACCAATTCTTTCCATCCCTTTTTGCTTTGGTATTTATTGTCCTGGATTGCTAGCTCTGTACTGATGTTGATTTTTGCTAAAACTGCTTTTTCGTCTTCGTATGTCCATTTGAGAATTCCTGTTGTATCTCCTCTTTGATAGTACCGTCAAAAGGCGTGTACTGTGATCTCTTTGATCTCAATACCTTTTGTTGCATCGCGCTGGTTTTGGTCCATACTTCCAAATCCCTTGTTTCTTCTTGTGGTTTCTTCCAGTTGATCTACTTCATGCAGATCTTCTTGGTTGATCTTTTCGATTATCAACTGTGCGATTCGATTGCCTTTCCGAACTTGGTAGTCCTCTTGAGCTAGGTTGGCCTGGACTACTTTGATTTTACCTGTATAGTCAGCGTCGATCACCCCTGCTATGGTCATGAGCCCATGTTTGACCGCTAGACCACTGCGGGGTTCTATTCGTCCATAGGTACCTTCAGGAAGTCCAATGGCTATTCCCATCGCTATGGTTGCCTGCCCGTTGGCAGGTATCTTGATTCCTTCATTGGCATGAAGGTCGTATCCTGTTGCCCCTTTGGAACCCTTGGTAGGCACTCTTGTCTCTTGTTCCCGCCTTCGTATCCGGACTCTCTTATCTTGCCGCATCTCAGCGAACTTTGCATGCAAAGTTTCTTCTTCCGCTTCTCGTATTGGTGTCGAGTAGACCACAGGTGCGCTGTTGAGACATCATGTCGCACATCATTCTCTTGTAAAGGTCATCTTGTTCTCGTTTCAATCAATCCTCGGATTATGCTTTCGTAACCATGGCATCCCTAGGACTATCTCATAGTTTTTTAGATCTGCTACTTGAAAGGTTGCCATTTCGCTATGGCTGTCAAGGTTCATAGATACTGTCGCCATATGGGTTATAGGACCCATAGCGCTTGGCCTTCCATCTGCTAAGTAGACTTGTCTCGCTTTCTACGCTTGCTTAGTGTGGACGCCGAATTTGTCGCATATTTCTTGGTTGATGAAGTCTTTGGTGGCTCCAGAGTCGAGCATTGTATATATTGTCGTTTCTTTCTTTTCTTCATTGTATATCTTCGTTTTGATCATCACATGATCTCCATCTTCTTTTCCACTTTGTGTGTGTAGTGTCGTGTAGTAGTTCGCTAACTTGATGCGTTTTCCAGGTCCACATCTTGGGTCTTCCACACATCCGTTTACTGGGGACCCTGGTCGTTTTCCACAGGTGAATCTTCTGCCATCATTTCACGAATATCTGCATCCTCTTTTGATTTTGGAAATTATTATTTCTAGTAGTTCCGTTTCCTCGGTATCTGTTGTCGGGTCGGCTTCTGCATTCTAATATCCGATATCCTGCTTTTCTGCACCTCAGGCAGAGTTTCCCGTTCATTCTTCTCGTGTATTCCTCTTTAGACAGGTTCAGAGCAGGTCCTGCTCTTGATTTGTCTAACTTGATTGGCTCGCCTGGTGGTAATGCTCGGCTTTCTCCTCGAGCTGTTTGCGGTTTGAAGGTCCAGTCTACATTCCTGGATGATTGGACCACCCTGTGCACTATAGTGTTTTCCAAGTTGCTTCCAACCATGTTTAATTTGCTTTCTTTATTGATCACTCATCTTGCAAATAGTTCTGCGGTCGTATAGTACAGGTCGCAGATTCCCCACGCCTCTCGGAGTCTCTCGGTGCAGTTTCTCCGGAGGATAATGTAAAGAGTAGCATCATTAAACTCAGCCTCGTATTCCAATAGTCGGCATTCATTCCAGTATGCCAAGAAGGTTTGTTTTCCTTGTTGGTGTTTTTCTAGCTTTCATCTTGCTGTTTCTTTGGCTTTGGGATCTCCGAATTGTTCGAAGAGTGTCGCCTTGAACTCTCCGTATGTGACCCATTCCCTCTGCTTCCTTCCATCTTGGAAAGGCATGATCCATTGTCCCGCGAGTCCTCTGAGTAGAGATTCCACATATGGAATCTTGATCTCATCATGGTGATCTCTATATCTATTAACAGCAAAATATCCTTCGCATTGCGCTAAGCATATTCGTAGTTTGTCTTCAGCTCCTTCGTATGTATCGGGCTCCTTTGCTTTCGGTCTTTGGATATTTCCTTGCCCTGTATTTCATGTGGCTGCGAGAAATGCCCGAAACTGATTTTCAGTCATTCCAAGTATGCTGGTTCCTGGTGCCGGAGCGGCTGGGGCCGGTGGGCCAGGTACTGCTGATCCCGACATTCTCTTAGGTTGTGGAGTTCGTGCAGGAGAGCTATCTACTGGTGATCCTTTCTCTGGGGTTACTGGGCTTACTGCTTTCAAGGGTTCTGCTGAGACGTGATCTAAGGCGTCTCTGAATCCTCCTAGGTTAAGGTTTTGATCGTCGATGTCGATATCTCCTTCCCTGTCTGGATTGAAGGATGCCGTCTTGTATCGTTTGGCGTCATACTCGGTGACGCTTTGTAATGTAACAATCCCTCTCTGGATAGTTAGTTCTTGGCGACGGGGAACAATACTTCCCTTTATGTCTTCTTCTTTCTTCATCTTACGATAGCTCTAGGCCTCTGCCTACGTTACTGATAGTACAAGACCTTTGTCTTCTATTGGGAACGCCTATCGTAAGCTTTCTCTAACTCGTATTCGTGAAGAACCTTCCTCACCGTAATGATAACGTTATAATAAAGATGAAGATCGTAAAGACGTTTTATATTCGTTAAAGTAATAAGTAGGAAAAGTACTTAGTACAAAGCGTGAAGAACCTATCTTCCTCGGCCCCATCGGCCTCCTTATATAGTATTCTTCCCGCCTGTAATCATGCGACCTAAAGTGGTCACATGTGCGAAACCAAATCATAACAAACTAGTCATGTGACCAAAGTGATCACATGCTCAAAACCTATGACCTCATAGTGAGGTCATGTACAAAAACTCATAAACCAATCACAACTCAATAAACAAGTCATATGACTCGACTGAGTCATATGCGTGGAACCCATGATCTCATAATGAGGTCATGTATGAAACATAAATCATATGCATAAGGCTTACCCTCAAGGCACACTCGCAAGGCATACTCGCCTGGCGCACGTCCCATGACTCATACTTGAGCCATGTGCGAAAGCATCACAAATCCCACACATAACAAATCATGTGACCTGAATGAGTCCTATGTGTAAAACAATAACATACCTGTGACTCATAACCATGTGTCACGTGAAAACCTTTTCCATGCTAAGCCATGTTCCTGACACTCCCGCTCATAGGCCACTGCCTACTGCTGAGAGAAGGTTCTGCACCCCCCGTTCTCTTGCTGCTCACCAAGCCCTCAGCAGAGAAATAGCAGCTTCCTTCCCTGATACCGCGGCAATGGTCGTTAAAGAGGCCAACTGCCCCCTTCCAAAAGCCTTTTCAGCCAAAGTCAATGACCGCGGCATGGTGACCCTCTTTGCCCTCGATCCTCACACTCCAGCCATCGCATACGCACCATACTACGAAGCCCTCTCCTCCCGTCTTAATAAAGCCTACCTGGGGGGTGATAACCCCTACTTCTGCTTCTGTCCTGCCCCCAACGAGGTGTAGCTAGCGGTTTACTCCCTCCCCGTCTCATTCCTTCGTCACGATCCAGAGGCCCTGCTGGAGACCTTAAGGGAGACCATTCTAAATGTCAAGGAGGTATGGATCCTCGCAGCACGTTTCCTAGTCCAAGACGAGGAGATTCGCCCCTCCAAGGTAAACACCTTATGCATTGTCATGGTCGCGCCCTTGGATGTGGACAAGATGGTAGGCAGGACTGTCCTCTACGCCTCACATTGCCGCATTGAACGAGCCTTCTCCGCGAACAAATTTACTCAATACAAGAATTGCTGGAGTTATGGCCACCAAGCACTCAGATGCAAGACCGACCACCCGGTTTGCCCAATATGCGCCCTCAGCTATACAAAGGCGACTCACTGCTGCCAGAACCTGACATGCCCCAAAGGAGGCAACCTCAAACCAGTGGTGTACCGTTGCACCACCTCCGTCCCCTTCTGTACCAATTGCTCTTCTGCCCACCCTTCCTTCGATCAGTCATGCACCCATCGACCAAAACCCCCTCTCCTGCCCACCTCCGTGTCTCCTCCCACAGGGGAAGAAGAAATGGATATGCAGGACGATGGAGGAGAGGGTCCTTCCTCCAGACCGCTTTGGCCTCAGAACCTTGCTCCTTCCATGGACTTGGGAGATGGCCTTGCCGCCAGAACCCCCTCCGACCTCTCTTTCTCGACCCCGTTCTGAAGACCTGGAAGTGTCTTCCCAGTCCCCAGCACCCCCTCACGCCCCCAAGGAACTGACTCCTCCCGTACCCAGGAGGACGTCACTGCCACCCCAGTCCCCAAACTACCAGTGGGTTCGTCCTGTTAATGCGCAACAACCGCTCTACTCCCCCTTCTTTCCCGGCTTCTACTACTCCTCCATAGAGCACTAGCTCTTTTTCCCTCGTTCAACACAACTGCATGGGTAGCTGGAATGTGTTTCTCTCACTCTTTAATGCTTTGGTCGCTTTGTCCTCTCCTCCTGTGCTTGTTGCCCTTCAAGACCCTCCTTTTTTCTTGGAAAACTCCCACAGTTCGCTGGCTTCAAGTCCTTTTCTCCCCCGATGGCTCTGGGGGAGAAGCCACACCGGTTGCAGTGTTTGCACTATGCTCCTTTTTTGATCTTGTTTCTTTAGTTCCTGTGTTTTTCGACAACCCTGCCCTGATGGCAGTGGATGTCTACACCCCGTCTGGTTTGTTTGACTCCTCCCATGAGAGGTTCCATTTGGTTAATCTTAATTCCCTTTGGACGATTTCGATGCTCTACCGCTCTGTTTCCCCAGACTAAGCTTACCCTGTTCTTGACTTCCCCACCCTTGTGGTGGGCGATTTCAATATCCACCACCCCCAATGGGATCCCGACTGGCCTCCACGGAAGGGGGAAATCCGAACCTCCACCCCATATACAGAACTATCGCAGGAAAGATGCTTCTCCTTCCTGAATAATCCCGGAGTTTTTACTCGATTCTCACTAGGCCAAGACCATGCGCCATCTGTGCTTGACTTGGCATTCGCCAACCAGCACCTCACACCTTTTCTGGGAACATGGGATACGTATCTCCTGTCTACCGGGTTGGACCATGTCCCAATATCCATAACGTTGACGTCTCCACTCCTCTCCCCCCTCAGCTTACACCTCATTGGAAAGCTACCGACTGGACCAAGGTCCTAGAAGACCTTGGCTCCCTCATGATTCCACCGCCTCCACCCCTCCTGACCCAGCAAGCACTTAGTACGTGACTCGACATCAACCTTGGCAGGATAAGGTTAGTCCTGGCCAGACACATACCAATGAAATAGCCCTCCACAAGATCAAAGCTTTGGTGCTCTGACCCCTTGTCTGACTTGAGGAAAGTCCACCATTCCCGCACCCTAGAGGCCCATACATCTTCTTCGAATGAAACTCAGGCCTCTGCTCGCTTGGCCAAAAATGCCTATTTCAAGGCTATTAAGAAGGCTAAGAAGGAGCACTGGTCATGTTTCCTTGAGAGTGCTACCCCCCAAAATGTGTGGACAGCCAAGAGGATCGCCTTTGGAAAACTCCCAGAACATTTCCTGTCCCTTCTACAGGCAACCTCATCCATGGAGCGGAACGACGCCCTGCATTCTCACTTCTGTCCTCCTAAGCCCCCCACGTTCTGCCCTCCTATTCTCAGGGCCTTCAAAGATGCACCCCCCCTGTTGGAGGAAGAGATAGCAGTGGCTCTCAGCAAATCCTCATCCTCCTCGGCCCCTGGTCCCGATGGTTTTCCATACTCTGTCTGGAAAAACGTTAATATATCCCGTCCCTCTCTTCTGGTTGAACTCCTCTCTCCGCTGATCTCGTTCGGTTTCCACCCATTGTCGCTTAAGATGGCGAATGGAGTGGTGCTAGATAAACCAGGTAAGCCCTCTTACGACACCCCTGCTTCCTTCCGGATAATTGTCCTCCTTGAAATGGTCTCCAAGATACTGGAGAGGATAATCACAAACTGCCTCTCAACGCTGGCTAGATCGCTTGGCCTGCTCCACCCCCATCAATGCGGCTCCCTTCCGGGGCTAAGCACCTTTGATGCCTGCACGACTCTGGCTCACGAAGTTCAAATGCTGCAATGTCCCCAGTTGGTTGTGTCTACAGTGTTCCTTGATATCAAGGGAGGATTTGACAACGTCTTCCCGAACGACATCTTCCATATGCTGCGATCGAAAGGCATACCTCCATACCTCTGCTCCTGGATTAGGTCCTTCTTGACAGGAAGGCAGTGCCATCTTGTCTTCCAGGGATCACCTAGGCTTTTCAAACCAGTTCAGGTTGGCACCCTACAAGGCTCACCAATATCACCTCTTCTGTTTGTCATCTATGTCTCGTCCCTCCACTTTCCGGTACCGTGTGGGTTGATCCTGTCCTATGTGGACGACCTCACGGTGACTGTTGCCTCCAACTCCTACAGGAAGAATGTCCAGCACCTCCAACATCAAGTTAAGATGTTGACTCAAAGGGGCAGGCGTCTTGGGGTCTTCTTCTCTGTACCCAAAACTGAACTCCAGCACTAGAGGACGCCCAGATAAAGGGACCTCGCATCTAATCTCCCCATTGTTATTAATGGACGCCATTTTCGCCCCTCACGGGTGGTCCGTTGGCTCGGCCATTGGTTTGAGCCTGCCTCTTGTTTCCTCTGGTGGGCTACTACTACCCACTTCTTGAAACGTCTTGCACTTGTCCAGAGTGCCTTCTCCATGCTTAAAAGGCTGTCGGGTCCCGGTAAGGGGCTCGCCCCCTTCCTATACTACAGGCTAGCATCCTCCCTCCTCGTACCTATACTCCTCTTTGGTGCAGATCTGTTCTCACTCTCAGCCACTATGACAGACTGCCTTGCTGTCTTTTGGAGACAGGTCCTGTGATGGGTCACCAACTGTTTCTCAGAGACACCTACTGGCATCCTCCCCTGCGAGTCGGCCCTTCCACTGATACCATGCCTTATTGAACACCATCCACGCCTTGCAGCCCTGAGGATGATTTGCCTCCCCCTGGAAAGAAATCCGGCCACAGGGCAACTGCACTACTCCTTCCCTGCAACCTCTTATTACCGCTCTCCAGAAGACCACTGCGCCTTGATGGTGGGGCTTACACCAGGCAACAGGCCCCTGAATTGGAAAACCCCTGAGCCATCACCTCTGGTACGGAGGCATCTCCTACTTGTTGCAATAGCCCTCCGCGTGGGCAAGCTTGTTGGTCATCTCTCCCATGTCCCTCCAGCATCACCTGCCCTCCTCTCTGAGCCCCTGCCCCCCATGGCCCCTGGCGACCCCCCGTTCCAAGACCTCAAGAAAGGTTGCTGTCAGTTCCTCCTAAAGGTGTAGTCTAAACAGTACCCGCCACGACCCTGATATGCCTACTCACCCTCGCTGTCTCCCCACCCCTTCATGGGATTGGGGAAGTTCATAGTAGACAGAACCCACCAGATGAGGTCTGGAAAGAGCTACCTGGCCGGCCACTGCTCCTGGAGAGACCCAGATGCCCCGGACACGTGCCCCTACTGCAAAGAGGAGCCTGAGTGTAACCGGTACGAGTACTCGGTTATTGGTTTTGTTTTATGTTTTGTTTTATGTATCGCTTTGATACTTGGTTTGTTTTAAGTATCGTTTGATACTTGGTTTTGTTTTATGTTTTGTTTTAAGTATCGCTTTGATACTTGGTTTGTTTTAAGTATTGTTTGATACTTGGTTTTGTTTTATGTTTTGTTTTAAGTATCGCTTTGATACTTGGTTTGTTTTAAGTATCGTTTGATACTTGGTTTTGTTTTATGTTTTGTTTTAAGTATCGCTTTGATACTTGGTTTGTTTTAAGTATCGTTTGATACTTGGTTTTGTTTTATGTTTTGTTTTAAGTATAGCTTTGATACTTAAGGAGTTTTACCAAAGAGTATCAATTGATACCTTTGATTAAGTTTCGTTCATGCTAGACATGAACAGATTTGTGTATTTAAAGACCGCCTGTTTCTACGATAGAAAAGGCAGACTTCGACAGACAGTATTTCAATATACTTGGTTGAACGGTTACTTCTTTGTTCCTCAGTACACTCTCGAAGCCTCCTTTAGTTCTCAGCTCTCGCCTCCTCTCTGGAAGAGCAGGCCACCTGCCAACTATCGTATCTTTACCGAAAAAGTGATTCGCACCTTGCGAACACGTTACACTGAGTCTTTCCACCATGCCATTCTCTTCTACCCCTACCACAACAGAACCAGAGACGCCCACCTCCCGGAGGTCGAGTGCCTGGACGAAGGGGAACCTATCTGGACATCACCGGAACTGCTTCACGGCTTATCTGCCTACATCTCCGCCACTTCGGTCGGCTTCCCCCCGGTCATGCCTGCATTCAGATATCCCTCCTCTGGAGCCAGACTCGTCGGGCACCCCACCTCCCCACTCAGCCAATTGCCCTCAGTTTGAACCGTGGAGCGAAAAGTACACTTGTTTGGTTGCCTTGCGTATAGGATTTCTTTAAGCTTTAGTTTGAATGTTTCCTTTTATAGCTAGCTGTTTATGCATTTTGCAATATGGGTTGTTCGCACTTGTTGGAGGTACTGGTTTGGTTTCTTTTGTTTTGGTTCGACTTGGGATTAAGGTTTTGTTTACGCCATAGCTACCGCTGCATGCGAGTTCTTGTACCTAAACAATGAACAAATGATAATAAAAAAAAAAATTAAAAAAAAAGGATCTCCAGTACAGCATGCTCCATGCCCTCTATTTTCCCATCTCTACATTCTACTTCTGCCCTCAACATTATTAGCATCCAGTGAAAAACACCTCACATATTACGATCCTCTTCGCCTATACTCAAGGATGTCCTCTCCTTACTTAACTATATTCCCAGGCACACTCTCCCACTCAGGCACCTTGGCTTTATACCGTGGTATTGCCTCCCAAACACCTTCGTACCCATTCTCTAATGTCCTAATTCTCCCACTTCATGAGAACCTGCTGAGGCTCAGCACCTCAGCTAGGAAATTGCTGTAATGATTTTCCGATTACCTTGCCCTCCTTTCTTTGTATAATGGATCAGACCTCTCAATGGGAGAGTGCTACCTCCTACCACTTATCTCCTCGCTTGCACATAGTTTGTACGCCCTTTCTCACACTGTTAATAAATTCAACACTCGGGTTCATGACCTCTCCTCCCATATTTCCAACACTCTCTCCTCCCCGAGTGGCCCAATTGATACACACAGTATTCTGATGAGCTCCGTGGCCTCTCTTCAAGTATCTGTCAAATATCTAATTGTCAGGTTGGTGTCTAGCCTTACTCTACCATACTAACTACCTGTGTTGGCCCCCACTGCCCTACTCTCACAACCTTCCCAAAAGGGTAAGGAGCCAGCCACCATTAACCTGGCTCCCACCCTCCTTGATGTATTACCATTGGAGTACTCGGGCTGTTATGACCCAGACATTACTAACTATGATACAACGATTGGTAAGTACTGGAGTAACCTTACTGCCTTCATGGCTAAATACCCCAGAACCTGGGAGGCTTATGAATGGAGGGACGGAAAGTACCCTAATCCTAATGAATTCCTCCCTAGCATCTCTAACTCAGAAGACCCCCTACCTAGATTCTTGAAGTCTTCCTACTCTAATGTTGCTTTCTCTGAGCCCCCAAATGGCAAGAAGAGGCAGGGAAACATGACACCCTCAGCGGCACAAGTTGCGAAAACAGTCTCTGGACCAGCTGGTCTCCCTACCTCATGGCCACTGCTTGCCGCTGAGAGAAGATTCTTTACCCCTAGAATATCTCCTGCCCCTTAAGATCAGAGCAATGACATAGCAGTTTCCTTACCCAACATTGCCGTAATGGTCCTTGAAGAGGCCAACTGCCCTCTCCCCAAAGCATTCACTGCCAAGGTTAATGACTGTGGCACTGCTACTCTTCTTGCCCCCGACAACTCTATACTGATTATAGCATATGTCCTCTACTATGAGGCCTTGTCCTCCTATCTCAACAAGTCTTATTCTGTAGGAGATAACCACTACCTCTATTTCTACCCTGTGCCTAATGAGGTGCAACTTGCTATTCACTCCCTTCCTGTGTTATATCTTTCAGACTACTAAGACTCCCTCCTTCCGACTCCAAGGAAGATGATCTTCAATATCATGGAAGTTCCGATCCTCTCTGCTTGCTTTCTCATATGAGAGGAGAAGCAATGCCTTTCGAAGTTGAACCTCTCATGCATCGTCACGGTTGCACTCTCAGATATGGAGAAGATAGTGGGTTAGACCTTTCTCTTTGTACTCAGATACAGGATAGAATGAGCTTTCTCTGTGAACAAATTCATCTAATGCAAGAACTGCTAGGACTATGGCCACTAGGCAGCAAGGTGCAAGACCAACTATGCCATCTGCTCTATATGTGCCCTCAGCCACACCAAGGTGGCTCATTGGTGCCAGAATCTAATGTGTACTAAGGGAGGCAACCTCAGACCACTTGCAAACTGCTGTCTCACCTCCATTTCCTACAATGCCAACTGTGCCTCCACCAATCGAGCCTTTAACTAGTCATGCCCTTAACACCTGAAATCCTCCCCCCTCTCCTCGAGCTGTGTCTCTTCCTCCATGGGAGGAAGAGATAGATAGGCAAGATGATGGAGGAAAGAGTCCTTCTTCAGGACCAGTATGGCCTCAATGCCTCGCTCCTCAATTGGACCTGGGAGATGATTTTGCACATAGAGCCCCTCCCAACCTCCCCTTCGTCACCTAGCTTAGACACCTAGGCAGAACGTTTCCCTTCCCTAGCACCCCTTCATATGACTTAAGAGCTGACTCCTCATGATCCTAGTAGGAGGCAACTCCCACCTCTACCCCCAAGCCACTAGCGGATTTGTCCTGGTAATGCATGACAACCGCTCTATTCCCCCTTCTTTTCCAGTTTCTATTACTCCTACTTTAGAATAATAGCTCTTTCTCCCTCGCTCAGTACAACTGACTGGAAAGCTTCAAGGTGTTTCTTTCTCTCTTTAATGCTTTGGTTACTTCACCCTCCCCTCCAGGTCTTATTGCTCTTTAAAACTCCCTCCTTTTTCGTGGAAAGCTCCCATGCTGTGTCGGTTTCAAATATTTTACCCCAATGTCAATACAGAGGAATCGACTGCATATTGTGGCTTTTACTCTACGGTCCTTTTTTAATGTCGTTTCATTGGTTCCTGTATTTTTTGTCAATCTTACCCTCATGGTGGTAGATGTCTACACTGCCTCTGGCCTTTTTGACTCCTCCCATACGAGGTTCAAAGTTCTCAACCTTTATTCTCTTTAGACCTTTTCCTCACTATACTGTACTGTCTTCCCTGAGGTGGCTTTCCCTGATCTCAACTTTCCCAGCCTAGTGGTAGGAGATTTCAACCTTCACTACCCTCAATGGGACCTTGACTGCTCCATTAAGAAGAAAGAACTATGCATCTCCTATCTGTATGCTGACCCTGCACAGAAATGCTGCTTCTACCTCCTTAATACCCCCGGGATATATATACATTTTTCTCTTAGTCAGGCCCATGCCCCCTCAGTTCTTAACCTAGCCTTCTTCAATCAGCTTCTCTCCCCCTTTGTGGAATCCTAGGATGTGTCTCTCCACTCAACAGTATCAGATTATGTCTCCATATCTATTGCCCTATCTTCTCCTCTACTCTCTCCCCCTTAACTTGTACCTCATTAAAAGGCCACCAACTGTCCTGGGGTCTACAATGGCCTTCATTTTCTCACAGCTACTGCCTCACCTCCAGTACCAACCCAGCAAGTTCTAGACATTTGGCTTGACTCCAATCTTAGCAGGGTGCAGATGGTCCTCGCGAAACATATCCTGATGAAGAGACCCTGCACCAGTTTGAAGTCTTGGTGGTCTGAGACCTTGTCCACCCTAAGATCAATTTACCACTACCCTGCAAGAGAGGTGTGGACCTCCTCCTCGGAAGACACCTGCACCAAGGCTTAGTTCGCCAGGTCTACCTATTTCAAGGTAATCAAAAAAGCCAAGAAAGAACATTGGACATGGTTCCTGGAGGGTGTAATCCCCAAAATGTGTAGAGAGCAAAAGGGTTAGACTTCGACAAGCTACAGGAACATTTTCCATTCCTACACCATGCAACCTCTCTGACCAATTGAATGATGCGCTGGTCTCCCACTGTTTTCCACTCCAGCTCCCCGCTTCTACTCACCT
>NW_003299114.1:498044-501459 GCF_000151645.1 Tuber melanosporum | reverse complement strand
GTATCCACAAAGTATGCTTCTCTCTCCTAGACGGTCTCCTCTCCCCCCTTGTGTCATTTGGCTACTACCCTACATCGCTTAAGATGGTGAATGAGGTGGTTCTTGATAAGGCTGGAAAGGCCTCATACGATACATCTTCTGCTTTTTATATTATTGTCCTCCTGGAAATAATCTCCAATATTTTGTAAAGAATAATGGCAAGCTGGCTCTCCCCCCTAGTCAGGTCTTTTGGTCTGCACAACCCACACCAGTATGGCTCTCTTCCAGATCTTAGCATCTTTGATGTGTGTGCTACCTTGGCTGCTGAGGTCCTAACACGCCAACGCCGACAGCCTGTGGCTTCTGCTGTAATGATCCTTCCTTGGATAGTTAGTTCTTGGCAACGGGGAACGATACTTCTCTTCTTCTATTTCTTTCCTTAGTCTTATAATAGTACTAGGCCTCTGCCTGAGTTACCGACAGTACAAGACCTCTGTCTTCTACCGGGACCACCTATCATAAGCTTTCTCTAACTCTTCTTCGTGAAGAGCTTTCCTTGGCGTAACGATGATGTTGCAATAAAGATAATGATTGTAAAGGTGTTTTATATTTGTTAAAGTAATAAGTAGGAAAAGTACTTAGAATAAAGCATGAAGAACCTATCCACCTCAGCCACATCGGCCTCGTTATATAGTATTCTTCCCGTCCGTAGTCATGTGACCCAAAGTGGTCACATGTGCGAAACCAAATCATAACAAACTAGTCATATGACCAAGATGATCACATGCTTAAAACCCATGACCTCATAGCGAGGTCATGTGCAAAAACTCATAAACCAATCATAATACAATAAATAAATCATATGACTCAACTGAGTCATATGCGTGAAACCCATGACCTCATAACGAGGTCATGTGTGAAACATAAATCATATGTGCAAGGCATACCCGTAAGGCATACTCATAAGGCATACCTGTCAGGTACATGTCCCATGACTCATATTTGAGCCGTGTACGAAAGCATCACAAATCCCACACATAACAAATCATATGACTCGAATGAGTCATATGAGTACAACAATAACATACCTGTGACACATAACCATGCGTTAGGTGAAAACCTTTTCCTCGCCAAGCCACATTCGTGACATTAGCTCCTCTCTCTCTAAACCTGAGTCCCATTAGGCTCTTTCCCCAAGCTTCAATAGTTCTCATCCTGCCAAGCATCTGGACCTCCGAAGCTTATTCAACTTGACATCCACTTCCCTCCATCTTACCCTCACCGTTTCTAAGGTTAGGTTCGCCATCTCGATTGTGTACCTTTGAACATCATTCAGCTGTTGTAGCTCCGAAAAAGTTTTGT
This sequence comes from Tuber melanosporum, assembly GCF_000151645.1. Lineage (NCBI taxonomy): Eukaryota > Fungi > Ascomycota > Pezizomycetes > Pezizales > Tuberaceae > Tuber > Tuber melanosporum. The sequence continues at coordinate 500,118 of NW_003299114.1, read as the reverse complement.
CGTTTGCTGAAATTGTGGCTTCGGCCTGACCAAGTTGTTCCCGGAGTCCTCGGATTTGCCTGTTGAGGCTCCTGGCATCTCGTTCCGTTTCCATCGATGAGTTTTGGGCTCCCCCTTCCCTGGGCCTCATCCTCGAGGCCCTAGCTCTCTGCCATACTATAGTATCTTTTCCTGCCAACTCTTTCTTTGTCCCATCCTTCTGCGGATATTATCCTGCCGAGATTTTCTTCATCATGTGCATCTTGAATGTATTGTTGAAGTACTGTTTCCAGTGCTTTAGGGCATGGTCCGGGTGCGGACCAAACTTTTTGTATTCCCTCAGAAACCATTCCAAGCCTTCCTTGTCCCCGTAGTATGTGGGACATCCATCAGTGTAGCATACCGTCCATGACCTGATGTTTTACAGTGCTTGTTTTTCTCTTTTCCTGAGCTCTTTGTTGGTCAGCCCGATGAATGAGTATTCAGGGCTGGTTAGTGTAGTTTAGCGGGGGCTATTGCCCCAGCCCTTGTGTTGTTACAATAGTGCGGGAGCCTTTCCCACGCCTTTGTCTTGGTTGAACGTGATCGTTACCTCGGCCGGGCTTGCCTGAGTATCGCTGGTGGAAGGTTGAGATGGCATCTTGTGCGTGTTCGAAGTTGTGTGTGAAGTACCAAGTTTTATTATATTCGAGGGAGTATCCTGTCCACTTCACTCAGTATTGGAGATGACCATGAAAGAAGAAAGAAGCGACTATTTCGTCGAGCTCATATTCTGGTTCTCTGTCAAGTTCTATTAGAGGAGGAGGAATAATTGTTTGTGAGGGAAACTTGTTGTCGTTGTGTAATTCGAGAAGTGAGATGTGGAATGTGTTGTGTATTCATATTGAGGGTGGAAGGTTGAGTTTATAAGCTCGGCTGCCCACTCTTTCCAGTATCCTGAATGGTCCAATTTTATGGTAGTCCAATTTCTTTGATGGTCAGGTCATATGAATATTGCGTGGTATTAGCCAGCCCAAATCTCCCGGTTGTATGTTCCATTCCAGTTATCGGGGCTTATCGTATTGTTCTTTTCATCGTTACTCTGCTTGACTCATTTCATATTGTAATGTTTCATATAGTCTTCCCATATCTGTTTTGTCCGGTATTATAACATTAATCGTATGATATGTGGTCTGAGTTTGTGGATGTTGTCCATAATTTGCGAAGAAGGGTGTCATGCCAATCGTTTCTTGCTTTCCATTGTTGTATGCGAATTCAGCCATTAATAGTAGTTTGTACCAATCATCGGGTTCGTAATTGACGTAGGCCCATAAATATTGTTCGAGTATTGCGTTTACCTGTTCCGTTTGTCCATCTGTTTGCGGGTGAAATGCTGTGTTCAGCCTGTTTTGTATTCCCATTTCTCCGCTTACTTTCTTCCATAGTCCTGATGTGAATAGTGTTCCTCGATCGGTAATGATATTCTTTGGGAGGCCGTGAAGTCGGAAGAATTCTCGGAAGAATATTTGTATAAAATCTCTCGTATTGATATCTTTTCTGACTGGAATGAAATGACTCATTTTAGTCAGACGATCCACCACGACCAGGATGCTATTGCAATTTTCCAGTGGCAGTAGGTCCATGAAGAAATCCATAGCAATTGTTTCCCATGGTCGTTCAGGAACTTTATTCAATTTCAGTAATCGATATGGTGCATGTTTAGCCGTTTTCGTCCTTTGCCATATGTTGCAGTTTTTGACAAATTGTTTAACATCTACGCGCAGTCATGGCCAATAGAATGACCTAGTGATGAATTCTATAGTTTTAGCTGTTTCTCCATATTCTGCCATTTTGACATCGTGGTGTTGTCGTATGATGTCTGTCCTTATCTCATCTTTTTCCAGAATCCATTGTTTTCTATTGTACCACATGTTTCCATTCTCCCATTGGCATAAACCCAGAGTAATTCATTTCATCTCCTTTTTTCCTTTCTTCAATGCTTCTCTTATTGCCTGAATTGTTTTGTCTCTTTCATTTGCCTTCTCAATTTCCCGTTCCTCTGTTGATGTGAATTGCATAACCTCTATTACCTGGAAGTAGGTGTTTGGTAATAAAT